>NW_006921858.1:2378864-2395481 GCF_000298275.1 Orycteropus afer afer | reverse complement strand
CTCTGTAAATCTTCACCCAAATAAAAATAAATAAATTAATTAAAAAAAAAAAAAAAGACCAGAAAACCTACCAGAAGAAGAAATAGTAAGAGAACTACTTGACAAAGAATTCAAAAGAGTAATACATAGGATTCTCTAAGCAATCCAGGAAAATACAGACAAAATCAAGGAAATCATAGACAAAGCAACAAATTCAGGAAAACAAAACAAAATAGCCAGAAGTCATACAAAAACAGCAACTAGATTAATGAAAAACAGCAAACGATTAACAGTGAAAATCAGAAATCGAAAACTCAATAGAAGGACAATGGAGCAGAATCAGATCAATGAAGATCAGATCAGTGAAATTGAAGACAAATTCCTTGATACCAGTTTGAGGAAATATCAGAAAAAACAATAAAGAAAGGTTAAGAATTATGTGAGACATTATCAAGTAGAAAAATTTATGCATTATCAGGATGACAAAACAAGAGATTAAAAAAGAGAGAGAATTATCAAAGAGTTGCTTGCTGAAAACCTCCCTAATATCATGAAAAATGAAAAGATACCTGTTTTGGTTACCTAGTGCCGCTGTGAAAAGAATATATCACAGGTGGAATGGCTTTAACAAACAGGAGTTTATTCTTTTATAGTCTGGAGGCTTTAAGTCCGAGTTCAAAGTGCCAGTCACTAGGGGCTGGGCGAAAGCCCCACAACCTTGGGCTTCAGCTCTGCCTCCTGCTACCAGCCCACTTAAGCTGGAGGCTTTTCTTCACTCAGACAGCTGCTGGCTGCTGAAGCTGACAAACCCAAGGTAGCCAAGTAAAAGGGCACGGTCCCAATGTTATAACCACACAGCAGGCCACTAATTCAAGTCCAAATGAAGTCCCAAGATAGGCAGGGCATGGCAGGCTGTTGAACAACAATATGGCTACATGCAGGGTTCAAGTGTGCCAAAAGGCTACAGACTTTCTCAAGGCTTCTCCTTATATACAGGAAGCAGACCGCGTAAGGCAGCTACTCAGCTGCTCACAGTAGATTCCACCATGGAGTTAATTACTAACCTCATCATGGGGAATACTACAGCCAGCTGCCCAGCCATTCAATCACACCCAGCCAAGTTGACACACAAACGTAACTATCACAATATCCATCTACGAAGCTCAACCCTATATAGGATAGACCCCAAAAGAAGTCACCAACACATATCATAATCAAACTTGCCAAAACCAAAGACAGATAGAATCCTGACAGCAGCTCAGGGAAAACGAAAAGTTCCCTATGATAGGAAACCAATAAGACTAAGCTGTGATTACTCAGCAGAAATAGTATATGCAAGAAAGCAATGGGACAAGATAGAAAACCCTGAAAGAAAAAAACTGCCAACCAAGAATTATATATCCACTGGAACAGTCTCTCAAATGGAATGTTGAAATTAGGACATTTCCATATAAGCAAAAATTACGGGAATTTGTGAAAACCTGACCAACCTTACAAGAAGTATTCAAAAGAGTCCTTCTGAGAGAGAACCAACAATATCAGACAACAATCTGAGATTAGAACACAGAACAGCTTGGCTAGATACTAATCCAGATAAAGAATTCTTAAAACAAAGCTAAAAGATTAAAAACAGGGAACCAGAGATGTCAATCTGTAAAGACAATGTCAAAATAAAAGGGAAAAATCACATAGACAGAACTTTCATATGGAGAGGAAATCAAGGCAATATCAAGAAATAAAAGTCCACTTGAAACTTAGGAAGATAAAGATAAATTTCAAGGTAACTGCAAAGAAAGTAAATAAAACTACACATCAAAGGAAAAAAAGAAAAACATAGTCAGTAACAAAAAAATCAACAACAACAAATGAAATGAAAATCCACAAACAAAAAGAACTGAGCACAGAAAGTTAAACGGAATAGAGAAATCATCACCACCACCAAGAAAAGTATAACAAAATGACAGCAGTAGATTCATACCTACAGATATTAACACCAAATGTCAATGGCTTAAATGCATCAGTAAAGAGACAGATTGTAGCAGAATGCATACAGAAAAAAAAAAAAAAAAAAAACATGGTCTATAAATATGCTGTCTATGAGATTATTGTTTGCTTGATACATATATTTTTTTCATCCTTTGAGTTTTAGTTTATGTCTTTTTGCCATACACAAAAACTAACTCAAGGTGGATCAAAGACTTAACTATAAAACCTAACTATAAGGATTATGGAAGAAAAATTAAGGACACCACTAGGAGTCCTTAATATATGGCATAAATAGAATGTTGTTGTTATGTGCCGTCGAGTCACATCCTTTGCCCATTTTAAATTGGATTGTTTTTGTTGTTAAATTGTTAACGTTTTCTATATACTTTAAGAAGTTTGTCCCTTGTTGGGATGTCATATTCAAAAACACTTTCCTAGTCTGTAGGTTCTCCCTTTAGTCTTTTGGAGATATCTTTTGATGAGCGTAAGTGTTTAATTTTTAGGAGATCTCATTTACCTAATTCATCTTCTGCTGTTTGTCCATTCTTAATTATGTCAGAATTCTATTTATAGGAACTCTGGTAGCGTAGTACCTAAGGCACTTGACTGCTAACCAGAAAGCTAGTGCAGGAATGGCAATATAAGTCTCAGGTAAAATAAACTTTAAGGCAAAATCCAAAGAGGACATAACCATAATAAATATTTATGTACCTAATGACAGGGCTCAAAAATACAAGAAACAAACTCTAACAGCAGTGAAGAGAAAAACAGTTATGCAATAATAGTAGGACACTTCAACACACTACTTTTGGTGAAGGACAGAAAAACCAGACACAAACTCAACAAATTTACAGAAGATCTTAATGCCGTAATCAAACAACTCAACCTGACAGACATACACAGAACACTCCACCCAACAAGAGCAAAGTATACATTCTTTTCCAGTGCATATGAATCATTCTCCAGAATAGACCACATTTTAGGCCACAAAGCAAGCCTCAGTAAAATGTAAAACATCAAAATAGTACAAAATATTTTCTCTAATCACAACATAAAAGTAGAAATCAACAACAAGAAGAGCAAGAAAAAAATAAAATATAAGGAAACTTGGTATCTTGCTCAGAAATCAACAAGTAATAGAAGAAATCAAAGATAAAATTTTAAAAATCCTGGAATCAAACAAAAATGAAAACACAACATACTAAAACTTTTGGGACAAAGCAAAGGCATTGTGCTCCAAGGTCAATTTGTAGCAAAAAATGCACACATCAAGAAAGAAAGGGCCACAATCAAAACATTAACTATGTAACATGAACAACTAGAAAGAGAGAAGCAAAAGAAGCCCATAATCACCAAAAGAAAGGAAATAATAAAGATTAGAGCAGAAATAAATAAACCAAAGAATGGGGTGGGGAAGAAGGAGGAATGAATCAACAAGACCACAAGTTGGTTTTTGAGAGGATCAATAAAATTGACAAACCACTGGACAAATTGAAAAAAGAAAAACAGAAGAAGCAAATAACCCAAATAAGAAATGAGATGGGTGACATTACAAAAAAATGTAAAGGATCATAACAGAAAACTATGAAAAATTGTACTCCAACAAATTCGAAAATCTAGGAAAAAGGAACAAATCTTTAGAAACACACTACAAACCTAAACTAACACAAACTATGGTAGAAAAACTGAATAGACCCATAATAAAAGAAGAAATTGAAGAGGTTAATTTGGAAATTAAAAAAACCTCCAAAAAATAAAGCCCTGGCACAGACAGCTTCACTGGAGAACTCTACCAAATATTCATAGAGGAGCAGACACCAATTCTACTCCAACTATTTCAGAGCATACAAAAAAAAAAAATATACTCCTGAATTCTTTCTATGAAGCTCCCAAAACCCTGATACCAAAGGCAGCAAAGACACCACACAAAAAAAGGAAATTATAGACCAATATTCATACTGAATATAGATATAAAAATTCTCAACAAAATTCTAGCCCAACAGAATTTAAATTAATAGCATATCAAAAAAACAATACATCACGACCAAGTGAGATTGGTACCAGGTACACAAGGACAGTATAACATTAGAAAATCAATCAATGTAATCTACCACATAAATAAAACAGAAGAATCATAGGATCATCCATCCATTTGATAAAGTCCAACATCCATTCCTGATAAAAAGTTCTCATCAAAATAAGAACAGAAAAGAAATTCCTCAACATAATATAGGGCATTTATACAAAACCAACAGTGAACATTATTCTCAACAGAGAGAGGCTGAAAACATTTCCCTTAAGAACAGGAAACAAGACAAGGATACAATTTATCACCACTCTTATTCAACACTGCAGTGGCAAGTCCTAGCTAGAGTAGTAAGAAAAGGAAAGTAAATAAAAGGCATTCCAATTGGTAAAGAAGTAAAATTATCCTTATTCCCAGATGACATGATACTATACACAGAAAATCTGAAAGATTCCACAAGAAAACTACTGGAAATGGCAAACATTGATATATGGGTGGACTGATGAGTGGACAGGATGAACGATTAGGTGTGGCTATTCAGGCGGGAGTGTGCCCATGACCATGTACAGGGTTGGCAGACAAAGTTTCTACAAGTGTTATTTGTATGTTCTGTAAGAATTTCCAGGTATAGTAAAGCTGATAAGGGACAAGGTTGTAGTCACTTCTTGGGCACAGCCAGTTACCCAGAGGGAGTGAGTAGTTGGACCTGTGGGTTCGGGACCACAGTCGCAGGGGACATCAAGCTCAGTTGACATAACATACTACACAAAAACATTGTTCCACATCCTGCTTTGGTGAGTAGTGACTGGGATCCTAAAAGCTTGCATGTGGCCATCTAGATGCAACGATGGGTCTCTCCTCATCTAGAGCAAAGAAGAATGAAAAAAAAAAAAAAAAGATGCATGGAAACAATTAGTTCAAGGGACTGGTACAACATGCGATCCTCAGCCTAAATGACTGAGTCCAGAAGAACTAGATGGTGCTGGCTACCACTGTCAACCACTTGGAGGGGGGATCTATGTATGAGATCCTGGATAGAGTGAGAGAACAATGTGTCACAAAACTCAAAACGATTAAAAAAAAAAAAAAAGGTGGGGTTCCAGGTGGTCTGACAGAGCCTAGTGAAACCCCTGATATTATGGTCCCTAGTTGCGCTTCGGGTCTAGAACCCACTCTTGTGGCTTTCAGCCAAACAAAAGACAGGCATACAAAGTGAACATTTACACTAGGTAGATATACTCCTTGGAGAGATCAACGATAGGAGAATAGAAGGGCTGTGTATGCACAGGAAGACAGCTCAGGGGGCAGGAGTGTATGGCAGGGAAGGACACAGGGAAGAGGTAACAATGGGGAGGAAGTGGTAAGAGAGCTGTTGCATTGTGGAAAATTGCAGTCAATGTCATGATACAAAGTGTCTGTGAACTGCTGTATGAAAAATGAATGTGCTCTGTAAACTTTCACCCAAATAAAGAAAACTACTGGAACCATTAGAAGGATTCAGCAAAGTAGCAAGATACGAGATCAACATATAGAAATCATTTAGATTCCTGTACAAAAACAAAGTTTGAAAGGCAATCAGAAGAATAATACCAATTACAATATCCCCCCAAAAGACAAAACACTTAGGAATAAATCTAACAAAGGATGTAAAAGACATATACAAAGAAAACTACAAAGTTTTCTACTGGAAAGAAACCAAGAAACCTACATAAAAGGAAAAGCATACCATGCTCTTGGATAGGAAGATGTTAACATTGTGAAAATGTCAGCACTACACAAAGCAATCTATAGATACAATGCAATCCTGATTCATATTCCAATAGCATTCTTTACCAAGATGGAAAAACTAATCACCAATTTTACATATGGAAAGGGAAAAGCCCCCAGATTAATAAAGCACTCCTAAAGAAGAAAAAAGAAGGAAGCCTAACAATAACCAGATTTAATGGTAGTCAAAAGAGCCTGTTACTGGTCCAATGACAGACACATAAACCAATGACATGGAATTGAAAACCCAGACATAAATCCATCCACAACTGATCTTTGACAAAGGGCCCAAAATCCATTAAATGGGGGAATAAACAGTCTCTTTAGCAAATAGTGCTGGCAAAATTAGATGTCGATCTGTAGAAAAAACAATACTCATAACTCAAGCCATACACAAAAACTAACTCAAGGTGGATCAAAGACTTAACTATAAAACCTAACTATAAGGATTATAGAAGAAAAAATAAGGACACCACTTGTTGTGTGTGTTGTTGTTGTTGTTGTTATGTGCCGTCAAGTCGGACCCTACTCATAGCAACCCCTCCTTGGGTTTCCAAGGAAGTATCACTATGGAAGTAGATTGCCCAACCTTCCTTCCGAAGAGTGGCTGGTGGGTTTGAACCGCCAGACTTCTGGTTAGCAGTTAAGTGCCTTAGGCACTACGCTACCAGAGCTCCTATAAACAGAATACTGACATAATTAAGAATGGACAAACAGCAGAAGATGAACTAGATAAATGAGACCTCCTAAAAATTAAACACTTATGCTCATCAAAAGATATCTCCAAAAGAGTAAGAAGTCCTACAGACTAGGAAAGTATTTTTGGCTATGACATACCCAACAAGGGACAAACCTCTCAAATGTATAGAAAACTTTAACAATTCAACAACAAAAAGAAAAACAATCCAGTTAAAAATGGGCAAAGGATGTGAACACTTTACCAAAGAAGAAATTCAGGTGGCCAAAAAAAAGAAATGCTTGCAATCATTAGCTATTGGTGTTGTTGTGACGCTTAAGATTAGGTTCCAACTTATAGTGACCCCATGTATAACAGAACAAAACATTGCCTGGTCCTGTATAATACTCACAATTGTTGCTATGTTTGAGTCCACTGTTGCAGCCACTATCAATCCATCTCATTGATGGCCTTCCTCTTTTTTGCTGACCTACTTTACAAAACATGATTGTCCATTAGCTGTTAACCCAATTCACTGCCATCGAGTCAATGGTAGCATAGTGGCTAAGGCACTTGACTGCTAACCAGAAGGCTGGCGGTTCAAACCCACCAGCCACTCCTCGGAAGGAAGGTTGGGCAATCCTACTTCCGTAGTGATACTGCCTCGGAAACCCAAGGAGGGGTCGCTATGAGTCGGGGCCGACTCGACGGCAAATAACAACAACAACAACAACAGTGACCCTTACTGGGTTTCTGAGGCTGTCAGTCTTTATGGAAGTAGATTGCCCCATCTTCCTTCTGTGGAGCAGCTGGTAGGTTTGAACCACTGCCCTTCTGTTAGCAGCCAAGTGCCTTATCCACTATGCCAGATGCAAATCAAAACAACAATGATATATCATCTCACACCAGTAATAATAGCAATGATCAAAAAAACAGAAAACAAATGCTGGTAAGGGTATGGAGTAAGTGGAACTCTAATACACTGCTTGTGAAATTGTAAAATGGTACAACCACTGTGAAAAACAATATGTTGTTGTTGTTATGTGCCGTCGAGTCGGCCTGGACTCATAGTGCTTCCTTAAAAAGTTAGAAATAGAAGAAACATAGTATGATCCAGCAATCACATTACTAGGCATATATCCTACAGAAAAAGGAGCCATGACAAGAGTGGATATATGTATACCCATGTCCATCACACTATTCACAATAGCAAAAAGATGGAAACAACTTAAGTGTCCATCTATGGAGGAATGGATAAACTAGGGTATGTACACACAATGGAATACTAAACTTAAAACCAAACCCACTGGCATCAAGTCCATTCTGACTCATAGTAACCCTGTAGGACATAGTCAAACAGGCATAGGGTTCCCAAGGCTATAAATCTTAATGGAAGTAGATGCCACATCTTTCTCCTGCAGAGTGGCCGGTGGGTTCAAACTGCTGGCATTTCTGTTAGCAGCCTAGCACTTTAACCACTGTGATACCAGATTTCCCTTCAATGGAATACTACGCAACATTAAAGAATAATAATAAATCTGCAGAACATCTCATAACATGGATGCCGGGTGAATTAAGTGAATCACAAAAGGGAAAATATTGTAAGAGACCACTACTGTAAGTCAAAAAAAGGTTTACATACAGAAAGAAACATTATCTGGTGGGTATCAGGGATGGGAGGGGGAAAATCACTAACTACAGACTAGATATGTATTACCTTGGGTGAAGGGAAAGGCAATATAAAATAAAAGAGTATAACATAATCAAGGCAAAGGAAGACATGGGAGATAGACCAGAATAAAAAGCAACAATTACATACACAATCCTGCGATCACAGAAAAAACAAACAATAATTTACAAGTTGATACATAGGTAGATATGCAAGCTGAACAAGTGTGGGATGGCGTATGGGAGGATATCCATAACTATGTTGTTGTTGTTGTTGTTGTTGTTGTTGTTGTTGTTGTTATGTCAGACCTGACTCACAGCGACCCCTCCTTGGGTTCTGAGACGATATCACTACAGAAGTAGATTGCCCAACCTTCCTTCCCAGGAGTGGCTGGTGGATTTGAACCTCCAGTCTTCTGGCTAGCAGTCAAGTGTCTGAGGCACTATGCTACCAGAACTCAAGCTCCATAAGAGTGTGTGTGTGTATGTGTGTGTGTGTGTATGGAAACTTCTTAACCATAACCAAACACTTTGAGGACTGAGTCGCTGAGCTTGGGGTCTCAGGACCCTAGCCTCAAAGGACATCTATGTCAAATGGTATGACATAGTTCACAAAGACAATGTTCTACATCCTACTTTGGTGCTAGGAAAAAAGTCTTAAAAGCTTGCAAATAGCCATCTAAAATACAACTAGTTATTTCTTGTCTGGAGCAAGAAGAGTGAAGAAAATCAAAGACTCAAGGAAACATCAGTGCAAAGGACTAATGGACTGTGTGAAACACTGCCTCCACAAGCCTGAGACCAGAAGAACCAGATGGAGTCCAGCTACCACTACTGTCTGCTCTAATGGGGCTCATAATAGAAGGTCCTGGACAAAGTAGGAGAAAAATGTAGAACAAAACTCAAAATCATAAAAATGATCAGACTTACTGGTCTGGTACAAACTGGTAGAACTCCTAAGATTGTGGCTCTTAGACACTCTTCTAACCTGGAACTACCCACTCCTAGGGATCACCTTTCAGTCAAACAAACAATAGACAACCCTACAAAGTGAATGATAATACCCACAAGGAACATGTTTTTAAGAACAATCAATCATATGAGGCCAAAAAGGCAGCATTTGCCAAAAAATAAAGTTCCGAAGGCAGGCAGAGACAAGAAGGGGCAGGAAAGAAGGAGGTATGGAAACATGGAACCCAGCAAAGAAGTGGTAAAACAGCTGTTACATTAAGGGGACTGCAACTAATGTCATGAAAGAAAATGTGTACATATTGTTAAATGAAAAACTAATTTGCTTGGTAAACTTTCACCCAATCCACACTAAAATGTTTTTAAAAAATAAATCTCTTCACATTCGCAACTATGTGTCTAGATAATTCAAATTATTTTCCATTTTGTGCAATCAAAACAAAATACAAAAATAAACTGGATGTTGGAATGACAGAATTATAGACATGGAATCCAGATAAGTAGTTGCTCAGGGTTAGCAGAGAGGAGGGAGGGTGGATTGATTACAAAGGGACAGCTGGAGGGAGCTCCTTGGAGGTGATACCCAGTTCTGTATCTTGATTTTGGTGGTGGTGGTTAGACAAATATACTCAGGGGACAAAATGTCATAGGACTAAAAATATACTAAAAAAAAGGAATGAATGAGTTAGATATGAGGTCTAGTTAACTATATCATGGCAATCACTTTCCTGGTTTTGACAAATGTACTGTAGTTAAGTGAGCTGTTACCACTGGGGAAAGCTGAGTGATATTCTCTACTATTTTGGCAACTTTTTATGATGTTATAATAATAATTATTTTTTTTTTAGAGTTCAAAAATACAGAACTAAATTGGACTGCTTTAAGACTTCCATAACCTCAATTTTCAAATTTTTGTGATCATCAAATCACCACATTTCCTTACTGACTTGATAATACGTACAAGTAAATTATGACACATTAAAATAAATCTATACTAATAAACCACCCTGTAAGTTTTAATAATTAAAAAATAGTTTTCCTATTTGCCCTAAATGATCTTAATTTTATCAGAAGAAGGCTGTATATCCAAACCTACTGAATATTAATTTACAAAAGTTCTTCTATTAAAAAAAAGAAAAGAAAACCTCACAGCTCTCTAGTCGGATCCGACTCATAGCAACGCCTCTTCCTTGGGTTTCTGAGGCGGTATCACTATAGAAGTAGGTTGCTCAATCTTCCTTCTGAGGAGTGGCTGGTGGGTTTGAACCACCAACCTTCTGGTTAGCAGTCAAATGCCTTAGGCACTTTGCCACCATAACTCCTGTTCTTCTATGAATAATCCTAATATTTAGAGGACATTATGTTGAGTAAAATAAGGAAGACCAAAGAAGAGTTGATATTTTTCAGTTGTAGCACTGGTGAAGAATGCTGAAAGTACCATGGACTGCTAAAAGATCTAACAAGTCTGTCCTGGAGGAAGTGTAGCTGGAATGCTCCTTGGAAGCGAGAATGGCCAGACTTTGTCTCACCTACTTTGGTCATGTTGTCAGAAGAGACTATTCCCTGGAGAAAGATGTTATGCTTGCTAAGGTGGAGGGTTGACAAAAGAGGGGAAGGCCTCAACGAAATAGATTAACACAGTGGCAGTGGCGATGGGCTCAAGTACAGAAGGATCGTGGAGTTGGTGCGAGATTGGACAGTGTTTCGTTCTGCTGTGCATAGGGTCGCTAGTAGTCAGAGACGACTCAATGGCACCTAACAGCAACAACAACATGCTAAGTGAAATAAGTCAATTACAGAAGGACAAATATTATATGAGCCCACTACTAGAAAAAGTCAAGGAAAGTTTATTCAGGGAAGGAAACTCATTTTGTTTATTTCCGGGGACAGGAGGAAAGAAGAGGGAAAATCTCAGACTATTTGGGGATCACATGTTGATTTGGGTGAGGGGAGGAACAGTATGGAAAGAGTCTGTAACCAACATGGTGACACTGGGGAAAGGAAAGACACTGAAATGTACAAAAAAGACATAGACAACAGAGGCAAATGCTATTACAGGCACAACACTGCAGCATCACTAGCACCAAATACCAGCCTATGGATTAATGCATAGACAGGTGAGAAGAGCAGATGGGGTTAGGCAAACAGTAATATACCCTAGACCAAGGATAGAGGTGGCTGAAAATAATCTTACATATGCACTTGTGCTACAAAATTAGTTACATACATTACGGAAGCAACAGAAGACACAGGGTTGGAGTAACTTCTCAGAGACAACCAAATATCTTGTGAGAGAGAATCACCAGGCCTGGGCACTCAGGACCATAGTCTCAGGGACATCATGCTCAACTGGCACAAACAGTTCATAAAAATTTTGTTCTACAACCTAATTTGGTAAGTAGCAACTGGGGTCTTAAAAGCTTTCAAGAGGCCATGTGAGATGCAATTATTGGTCTCCTCTCATCTGGAGAAAAGAAGAGTAAAGAAAATCAAAGTCACCTGGAAACAGTCCAAAGACAAAATGGACCACGAGGACCTCAGCCTCCATGACCTGAGACCAGAAGAACTAAATGGTGCCCAGCTACCAATGCCAACTGCTTGGAAAGGGATCAAATCTGGAGATCCTAGATACAGTGGGAGGAAAAATGTGGAACAAAATTCAAAAACACAAAAATGACCAGAATTACTGGTTGGAAAGAGACTTGTGGAATCCCAAGACTATGGCCCTGGTTTACCTTTTGGGCCTAGAAATGGCTCACTTACATGTATTAGCTCTCAGCCCAACAGTAGAAAGACCTACATACAGACCACCTCTCCAGGTCAATGTACCCACCTACTCTAGGGAGATGCACCCCTTGGATCAATCAGCCATGAGACACCAGAAGGGTAGCACTCACATAGAAGGAAAGCTAGACATGAGGAATATATAGATAAGAAGGGTACAGGGAGGGGATGGCCACTCTCCCTCTGGAGGAGAGTTTTTTTATGGTTAGAGATGGTAATTGGGGCCATAAAATCAGGTGTGCATGAACTGTTGAATGTAGAACAAGTTTGCTATGTAAATTTGCACCCAAAGCACAAAAAATAAAATTAAAATAACCCTAATATTTTATACTTCTAATAGAAAGTAGCCTGTAAATAAATGAAATTTAAATTTTCTGAAATGTGAAAACTTTTTTTGTGACAAAAGAAAAATTTCTTCTTTGCATAAGCAGGAATTCATAAGCAGACAAAAGGGAGTAAGCTAGTAACTGTTGTTTTTTCTATGGATAGAAAGAATTACAGGTTAAAAGTATGTTGTTTTGGGATTTGGGTTTTTTTTTACATTTTGTAATGTAAAATTATGATTATATATAACAAACATTTCCCTCCTCATACAGCAAAGATTAACAAGTAACTCATAAAATTATTACAGAAATAAGAGGTAAAAATATTCACCATTAGATAACACTCTTAATTTTGTATATTCTTCAGCCAAGGAATTTTTTTTACTAGTGATTTAAATCAGGATTAAAATTTGAAGCATAATTTATTGTATGTTTTGATAACTTTCTATTTAGTACAAATTAATGGTGGAGATTTCCTAACTAACTTTTTAAAAATGTTTCAAACACCAGGGCTTCTTTACAAACACCTAAAAATCAACTTTATTCATATCAGTAGAAATTACTCCCAACTGTCTACAACAATTCCTATTAAAAATACACTTAATTTGCACTGTGGTCATTAAGGAAAATAGAAAAAGCATAAAGTTCTTAAAGTGTACATTCCCTTTGTTGTTGTTGTTGTGTGCCGTCGAGTCGGCCCCGACTCATAGTGACCCCTTCTTGGGTTGCTGAGGCAGTATCACTATGGAATTGGATTGCCCAACCTTCCTTCCGAGGAATGGCTGGTGGGTTTGAACCGCCAGCCTTATGGTTAGCAGTCAATTGCCTCAGGCACTACGCTACCAGAGCTCCCTTTAGTGGAAAAATTATGTAAAAGTTTACTTATTTTAAAAGTTAATCCAGCAGTAAGATGGAGGAATAGGCAGACAAGCGACACAGACCCTCTTCAACAAAGAAAAGAAAAACCAACCGACAGAGATACAGAAGATAATCCTGGAGCCCTAAACAAGTGGATTAGGAACCAACTAGTGGAAAAACTTGACCAAAAACATTGAGTACAGAGACAGTCGGAGGTGTGGACTGTCAGCTACTCTGGTGGGACCAAGAGCCTGAATATTTCCAAGTGGTGTTGGGACCTGAGAATTGACCAAAAAATCAGCCCTGGTCACCAAGGGCTGCAGGGACAACTACGCTGGTGGCCTATGACTAGGAAGGGAAGCAGCAAGGAGGGAGACAACCTGAGCTGTTGACTTTCTGCTGTCCAGAAGGCACAGCCATTTTGATTGTTTACACACGGCAGCCATTGTGGATATTTAAAGTGACCAAGGGTACAGCCATTTTGAATGTTTATAAGCAGCAGCCATTTTGGATATTTAAAATGTCTGTGGGTGCAGCCATTCTGAATGTTTACAAGCAGCAGCCATTTTGCATATTTAAAGTGGCAGCATTCTCATTTGGATTCCAGGGACCTAAGAATAGGATCTGTTTGCCAAGGTAGACAGGGACATACTAGAGGAAAGGAACAGGAAAGGAGACAGGTGGTGATTGTATAAATGCTGTCTACTAGTGAAAAGAGGAGCACAGCACAGTACCCTGCTTGTGTAGATAACATACAAACAAAACAAAAGAAAATTAAAATCGTAGGCAAATCACTCCAACATACAATCACCAATTAAATATAAACACAAGAATGTAACAATGTCTCAGAGACAACAGAGCATCACAGTCCACACAAAGAAGCAAGATAAGGCAAGAGAAACAAGGGACCAGGATACAGACCCGAAACACATCCCTGAGGAAGACACAGCATTAGAGCTCCCTGATAAGGAATTCAAAAGAATTATAATTAGGTATCTTCAACAAATTGAGAGACAGATCAAGGAAAACGATGACAAAATTGAGGAAAACACAGAAAAAACCCTACAATGATTTCAAAAGAAAATTCAAGAAATAACAAAATAAATGAAAAATTAGAAATGATACAAAATCTACACACAGAAATCCAGAAAATTAATACTAAATTTTCAGAAATAGACAAGACATTGAATGGGCAAAGAGCAGAACTGAATCAATGGAAGACAGATTTAGGGAGACTGAAGGCATATACCTGAACACTTCTTTGGAAAAGGTAAGTCAAAAAAAAAGGAGCAAAACAAAATGAAGAAAGCCTAAGGTTCGTGTGGGATACCATCAAAAGGAATAACCTACGTGTAATCGGAATTCCAGAACAGGAAGACACAAATAAAACCACAGAGAAAATTGTCAAAGATTTGTTGGAAGAGAATGTTCCTGGTATGATGAAAGATGAGAATATATCCATTCAAGAAGTCTAACAAACCCCAAACAGGATAGACCCCAAAAGAAAATCTCTAAGACATATCATCATCAAACTCACCAAAATCAAAGACAAAGAAAGAATCATGAGAGCAGCTCAGGAAAAAGGAAAAGTTACCTACAAGGGGCAACCAAGAAGACTAAGCTCGGATTTCTCAACAGAAACCATGCAGGCAAGAAGACAATAGGATGGTATATATAAAACAATGAAAGAGAAAAGTTTCCAACCAAGAATTATGTACCCAGCAAAACTGTCTCTCAAATATGATAGTGAAATTAGACAAGCAGATGCTTATCTAGATAAGCAGTTGGAAATTAGATAAGCAGAAATTAAGGGAATTTGTTAAAACCAGACCAACCTTACAAGAGATGCTAAAGGGAGCTCTTTGGACACAGAAGCAGCAACAGCCAACAACAACTGACCATTAACACACATGATGATATAACCCAGAAACCAACCCAGCAGTGGAAATACCCAAAGTAAACAAGGCTACAAGATTGTAAACAGAGAACCAGAGACATCAATTGACAAATGAGGACAACTACAAACCAAAAAGAGGGGAAAAACTGTGTAGTTTCATAACTTCTAGATGGTAGGAAAGTCAAGACAACTACAAGATAAAATGGGCTGCTAAACTTGGGAAGAAAACTATAAATCACAGGGTAACCTCAAAGAAAAATGATAAACCTTCACATCAAAATGAAAAAGAGGACCAGCACAAATATTTAGTAAATACTAAAACAATAGCAATGAAGGAAGTGATAACATGATTCATAAATAAAACGAGCTCAGCACCGAAAATTATATGAAACAAAAAAATTGACACCATGAAAAAGCACATAACAAAAATGACAGCAACAAATTCATATTTGTCAATAATTATGTATCTGGCAAGGGACTTAACTCTAAGATTTATAGAAAACTCCAACACCTCAACACCAAAGAAATTAACAATCCAACTGAAAAATGGGCAGAAGACAATGAATAGACACTTCACCAAAGAGGATATTCAGCTGGTCAGCTGATACATGAAGAGATGCTGACAATCATTGGCCATCAGAGAGATGCAAATCAAAACAACGAGATACCGTCTCACCCCAGCAGTGATGGCAAGGTTCAATGAGACAGAAAATGCTGGCGGGGACATGGAGAAATTGGGACTCTCATACACTGCTGGTGGAACTGTGAAGTGATACAATCACTGTGGAAAGCAATATGGCGATTCCGTAGAAAGCTGGAATTGGAGATACCATTTGACCCAGCAATCTCATTACTAGGTATATATCCTAGAGAGGCAAGAGCCAGGACAGGAATAAATATATGCACACCCATGTTCATCGCAGCACTATTTACAATAGCAAAAAGATGGAAACAACCTACATGCCCATCAGAGGAAGAGTGGATGACCAAACCATGGTACAAACCCATAATGAAATGCTATCCAGCACTAAAAAATAATGTAGAGTCTGCAAAACACCACATAATATGGATGGACTTGGAGGACATTATGCTGAGTGAAATAAGTCAATCACAGAAGGACAAATATACTATTAGTTCGTTGTTATAGAGGGTCAAGGAAAGGTTCATATATGGGGGAAACTTTCTTTGTTGGTTGCCAGGGGTGGGAAGGGAGGGGAGGGAACACTGCAAAAACACAAAATGCATTGACCCATGTCACTTTAGTTTTGTGTATTTCACTATACATAAAATTATATTTCAATAAAATGTATTTTACAAAAAAGTTAATCCAGCAATCATTCATCCAATAAATGCTTATTGAGTACTACCTACTATTTAATAGGCAGTTTTCTAGGTACTAAGAGGCTCTGGTAGTATAGCGGTTAAGGCATTTATTTGGTTGCTAACTAGAGGTCGGTGGTTCAAACCCACCAGCTGCTCTGCAGGAGGAAAAGAAAACAATCTAATACCATAAAGATTTATAGCCTTGGAAACCCTATGGGTTGCTATGAGTCAAAATCAAGTCAAAGGCAGTACTGGTGGTGGTTTCCAGGAGCTCTGGTAGCATAGTGCCTAAGGCACTTGACTGCTAACCAGAAGGCTGGCAGTTCAAACCCACCAGCCACTCCTCGGAAGGAAGGTTGGG
>NW_006921858.1:2368359-2378134 GCF_000298275.1 Orycteropus afer afer | reverse complement strand
GGAAGTAGGATTGCCCAACCTTCCTTCTGAGGAGTGGCTGGTGGGTTTGAACTGCCAGCCTTCTGGTTAGCAGTCAAGTGCCTTAGGCACTACGCTACCAAAATCATAACTCACAACCTGACATCTGTACAGTAAAGCCCATACACAGAATTTCCAATTAGCTTTCTAGTGTTTCACACTTAAAAAAGGACAGCCAAGGATCACCAGACACTTGAGAACGGCTTCTCAATGAAAGAAAAGGCCAAATCAAGTAAAGACAAAAAGACAGAAGGGGGCACAAAAAGAAACCAGAAAATGCATGGAACAATAAATATTTTTTTAAAAAAATACATAATGAATATTCTTACTAAAAAAAGGAATTGCATTTATGAAGTAATAAATTGGTTGCTTAGTCAAGAATATTCAGGAAATTTTAAAATATGAAAAATAATAAATGCAGTTAAAAGGTAAAGTTGAGGTAATGTCCCACAAATAAAACAAAAAGATAAGAAATGCACAATAGAAAGGTGGGGGGCGGTTTATGTGACAGAATATCTGAATAACAAAAGTTCCAGAAAGAAAAAATGGAGGGGAGAAAATTATCCAAGAAATAATTCAAGAAAAGTCTGTAGCACTAGAAAAATAGATGTTTTCAAATGGAAAGGACCTATCAAGTGCCGAGCTCATGAGTAGAAGGAAGGTGAAAGCACATAGGCTTAGAAAGTAAAAACACTGGACATAAAAAGAGCTTAAAAGCTTTCAAGGTAAGTGTTCTATGGTACCAAAATAGTATCAGATTTCTCAATAGTAGTATGGAAGCTAGAAAACAACAGATTGATGCCGTCTAAATTTTGAGAAAAAATTATTTTCAACCTAAATGTCTCTATCCATCCAAATGATTAATAAAGGTTAAATAAAGACATTTTTAAAACATTTATGTCCTATGAACCCTCTGTCTGAAAGCTACTATGAATGAATAAACAAGAGAAAAGAAGACCTGAGATCCTGTCTTGCTCAGGAAACAGGATTGAATACAGAAGGAAGTAAAGGGAATCTGCAGATCAACAGCAGGCTTAGAAAAAATCCAGCCCATATTAGACCAAAAGTATGACTGGCATCAGAAGAGTGTATCCAGGGAGTAAAAATGAAACTGATCAATTATCTTAAGAATGAATACACACATACCAACTGAAGTTCAATATGCCAGCATTTGGGGAAAAAATGTATAGCCCCAATTAAAATAATCTTCACAGCAGGATTGGGGGAAAAGTGATCAAACTGAATTAAGGATTATTAAAAAAAAAAGAGGACTATAAATTGAATCTATTTAATCAAACTCTACAATGAAAATGCATAATGTAGGGGGAAAAAAATTCCTTCCCTTAACATGCATTTTAGTGTTTTGCTGCAATGCGGGCAAGCATCAAACACTTATTACATAACATAGTACCTTCTTAACAGTTTCATAGAGCACACATGGGTACTTCTGAAGACAATGCATTGAAGCCAAAAACTAATAAAATTTTCATTGCTAAATGTGACGTTTGGACAACTCAAATAGATTTTCAGTGTTAGAAATGTTGAACACACTTGTAAGTTTTTATTTTGAGCATCAAATGATGACCTGCAAGTTATTTCCATAATATACTTGAAGCATAATTATTCCTGAAGTTTGCTGTTGTCATAAGTCTCTAGCCTTTTTTCTAATTTTAATAAAATGTAAAAATAATATCATTTCTTACTATCTACCCAAAATTCTCAAATAAAATCTTAGCAAACAGAATCAGTGTATTGTAAAACAGTGCATTATCCTAGGAATGTATTGATGGTTTGTTAGGAAATATAACATAATTAATGATGTTAGAAGAGCTAAGAAGTATATGATCACCTATGCAGGTACAAAAAAACTAAATTCACTGCTGTCAAGTCAATTCAACTCTTAGCGATCCCTCCGTGGGTTTCCAAGGCAATCTCTCTATGGAAGTAGATTGCCCAATCTTCCTTCCAAGAAGTGGCTGATGGGCTTGAACCTCCAACCTTCTGGTTAACAGTCAAAAGTCTTGGGCACTATGCCACCACAGCTCCCTATGCAGGTATAGAAAAATCATTTGACAAAACTTTCATACTCATTCATATAAAAAACACTAAATGAAACAATTGAGGGATACTTCTATAATATATACATAGTACCCCAAAGTCACCATAGTATTTAATGGAGAAATATTACAAGATTTTCTGCTAAAGTAAGGGGGGGGTGTCAGTGCTTACTACATCCACTCTTATTTAATATTGCATTGGAGGTATTTACCAATGAAGTTACACAAGACAAAACATTTAAAGGAATAAGAATTGGAAAAAAAGAGGTAAAACTACCTCTATTTGCAGATGATGTAGCTATGATATGTATACAGAAAATTCAAAAGAATCAATGAAAAATATTATCAAAGGTGTAAAAATTCAATAAATGGTATATTAACACACAGAAATTAATGCTTTCACATAGATGAACAATAATGAGTAAAAAGAAGTAATATAAGAGTAGACTCTATTTACAATAGAAAAAAGATAAAAGTAAATGAAATACCTAGCCATAAACTTAAGAAATGTGCTAAACCAACATGGTAAAAATTATAAAACACTACTGAAAAGCACAAATGTACAACTGAACAAATGGAAAAATATTTACAGGTAGTCTCTGATTCACAACATATCTGAGTTACAACAACTGCACTTATAACAATCCAATGGGGGGACACATCTTATTGTAATATGTACTACATACAGTGTTGTAGCACATAATTTGTTGATGTGATCATCATTATATTAACCTCCAAAGACAAATAATAGAAGACAATAATAATGAAAACAGAACTGACTTATGACATCATCATCTGAATGGAAGCCCAACCTGGTGGTAAACCAGGGACTACTTGTACCATGTTCTTGAATAGAAAGAGTCAACATCATAAAAACGTCAATTCTCCCTATGTTAATTAATAAATTTAATGAAATCTCAATCAAAATACCCTTAAACTATATTTCTAGAGCTAGAAGTTAATTTTTTTTGAAAGTTCATTGGGAAGACTAAGCATTAATTTCCAGAAAAGGAAAATACTGAGCCAGCTAGCTGTACTGGATGTTATTTCATATAAAGCCTCTATAATAAAATGATGGTATTGGGAGTTGTGGTGGCATAGTGCCAAAGGCATTTGACTGCTAACCAGAGGCTGGCAGTTCTAACCCAACAGCCACTCCTCGGAAGGAAGACTGGGCAATCTACTTCCATAGATACCACCTCAGAAGCCCAAGGAGGGGTCACTGTGAGTCAGAATTGACTCAACAGCAGTGAGTTTGGGTTTTGTTTTATAGGGTTTCGAAGGCTGCAATTTTTATGTTATCAGACTACCACATCTTTCTCCAGCATAGTGGCTGATGGGTTCAAACCACTGGCACTTCAGTTAGCAGCCGAACATTTAACCACTGCACCATCAGGGATCCTTCAACAAATGGATAGCCATTAGGAAAAAGATAAAATTGTATCAATCCAGCATTGATCCTAATGTTTCAAAAACCTAAATGCTAAAATATTAATCAAATACTAGAAGAAAGCATGGGTAAATTCCTTTAAAATCAGAGAACGAAAAAATGAAAGTTTCTAAGAATCAAAATCCAGAAGCAAAGCAATATGGGAAATGATTGAATAATCTGACTACCACAACCACCTCTAACCAGAAACAAAACAACATCTAAAAACAAACAAGCAAAGAAACAAAATTAATACCTTTAGCATGGCCAAAATACACCACAAATAAGGTAAAAATATAAATGACAGTTAAAAATGTAAAAAATATTTGTAACTTAGAAGTATAATATTAATACCCTTAATATGTAAAAGAGCTTCTAAAGTTTCAGAAAAAAGCCCTGTGGTGTTAAGTTTGTGTGTCAACCATGGTAGGCCTGGTTAAGTAGCTGGGCATCTGAATGTAGTTATTCCCCATGGTGAGATTGGTAATCAACTCCATGGTGGAATCTATTGGAGCAGCTGAGTAGCTGCTTTGGGTATGTGGTCTACTCCCATATATAAGAAACAGCTTTGGGAATGGTCTCTAGCTTATGGCACGCTTGAACCCTGAGTGTGGCTCTGTCGTTGTTCAGTGGCCTGCCATACTCTGCCGACTTTGGGACTTAAAATGGACTGAATTAATGGCCTGCCGTGTGCTTTGGTAACATCGGGACAGTGCCATTTTATTTGTTGACCTTGGGCTTGTTAGCCTCAGCAGCCAGGAGCTGCCTGAGTGAAGAGATGCCTCTAGCTTCAGTGAACCAGGAGCAAGAGGCAGAGCTGAAGCCCAAGGCCGAGGGGCTTTCACACATCACCTAGAGCATGGCACTTTGAACTCGGACTTCTAGCCTCCCGAACTGTAAATAGGAATAAACTCCTATTTGTTCAAGTCATCCCATTTGCGATATATTCCTATCAGAGTGGCACTAGGTAACCAAAACAAACCTCAAACCCCCATAGAGAAAAACGGGCAAAGGAATGGGATGAAAACAGAAAAAGTAATGTAAAAAGCCTATAAACTTATAGAAAAATGCTATTTCACTCAGGATTTAAGTGTCACTAAAAACTACATTTAATATACTATTTCTCACCTATGTGATTAGCAAAAATCTAAAAACCTGGCAATGTACTCTATTGTAGATGTCGTACATAAAAAGGCACTCTCACAAACTGCTTGTGGAAACACAAAACATCACAGTATTTATAGAGGAGAATGTTGCAGTAACTACCAAGCTTACATTTATTTACCTTTCCACCCAGAAATCTCACTGGCAAAAATCACAAAATAATGTTTTGCACAATGTCATTTATTATCGCACTATTTGTAATAATAAATCAATAACAGACTGGTTTTGCACAGTGTGAAACATCCATGTAGATATACAATAGAAAGGAATGAGAAGTGTCAAAATGTCACAGAACAAACAACTGAAGAAAAAAATAGATAAAATGGACTTCATTAAAATGAAAAATCTTTGATTTGTTTCAAAGGGCACCATCAAGAAAGTAAAACGACAACTCACAGAATGGGAGAAAATGTCTGCAAATCATGTATCTGATTATCTAAAATATTAAAAAAATTTTACAACTCAAATAAAAAGACAACTCAGTCTATAAAAATAGGCAAAGGATATGAAAAGACCCCTCTGTGAGTTTCCAGGGAAGTATCTCTACGGAAGTAGAATGCCCAGTCTTCCTTCCCAGAAGTGGCTGGTGGGTTTGAACTGCCAGTCTTCTGGTTAGCAGTGAAATGCCTTAGGCACTATGCCACCAGAGCTCCTTGAATATTAAAAAATTCTTACAATTCAAATAAAAAGACAACCCATTCTATAAAAATAGGCAAAGGATATGAAAAGACATCTTTCCAAAGAAAATATACAAATGGCCAGTCATCATATGAAAAATGTTCAACTCTTTACTTATTAAAGAAATGCAAAACTAGAATGAGATACTACTTCACACCTACTAAGATGTCTAAAATAAAAAAAAAAAAATCAAACAGTAACAAGTGTTGGTGAGGGTGTGGAGAAATAAGAACTCTCGTGCATTATTGGTGGTAATGTAAGATGTTACAGCCTTTGTGAAAAACAGCTTGGCAGTTCCTCACAAAGTTAAATACAGAGCTACCACAACCAAAAATCAAACTCATTGCCCTCAAGTCAATTTCAACTCACAGTGACTCTAGAGGACAGAGTACAACTGCCCCATAGGGGCCAAGGTTATAATCTTTATGGAAGCAGACTGACACATCTTTCTCCTACAGAACAGCTGGTGGGTCAAACCACTGACCTTTCAGTTAGCAGTTGAGCACCTAACCACTGTGCCACCAGGGAGCCTTAGAGTTACCATTGTTGTTGTGTTATCATTAGATGTTGTCGACTCAGTTCTGACTCACAGTAACTATATTTACAACCAAATAAAACACTGCTCAGTCCTGTGCCATCCTCAGAACCATTGCTATGTTTGAGCCCATTGTTGCAACCACTGTATCAGTCCATCTCCTTCAGGGTCTTCTTTTCAGTTGACTCTCTGGTTTACCAAGCATGATGCCCTTCTCTAGGGACTGGTCCCTCCTTATAACATGTCCAATGCACATAACATAGAGTCTCGCCATCTTCGCTTCTAAAGAGCATTTTGGCTGTACTCCCTCCATAGTATACCAAAAAAAAAAACCTCACTGCCATTGAGTTGGATCCGACTCACAGCGACCCCTCTTTGGATTTCTGAGGCGTTAACACTACAGAAGTAGTCTGCCCTATCTTCCTTTCGAAGAGTGTCTAGTGAGTTTGAACCACCAACCTTCTGGTTAGCAGTCAAATGCCCTAGGCACTACGCCATCAGAGCGCCTCTTCCATACTATGTTGTTGTTGTTATGTGCCGTCAAGTCGGACCCGACTCACAGTGACCCCTCCTTGGGTTTCCAAGGCAATATCACTATGGAAGTAGATTGCCCAACCTTCCTTCCAAGGAGTGGCTGGTGGGTTTGAACCGCCAGCCTTCTGGTTAGCAGTCAAGTGCCTTAGGCACTATGCTACCAGAGCTCCTTATATACTACCCAGCAATTCCACTCCTAGGCATTTATGTAAGAGAACTGAAAATATATGTCCACACAAAAACTTCTATGTGAATGTTCACACCAGCATTGTTCATAATAGCCAAAAAGGTAGACCAAAAAGTCCATCAACTAATGAATAGATTTTTTTTTAAATGTGGTATATCCATTCAATGGAATATTATTCAGCTACAAAAAAGAAATGAAATACTGATAAATGCTGAAGTAAGGCTGAACACTGAAAACATTATGCTAAATGAAAGAATCTAGTCATACAAGGCCATCTATTTTATGATTCCATTTATATGAAATGTCCAGAATAAGCAAATCCATAGGGACAGAAAGTAGATTAGTTGTTGCCAGGACCTGGGGCAAGGGAGGAATGAGGATTGAGTGCTAAGGGACTGGAGCTTCTTTCTGGCATGATGAAAATGCTATGAAATTAGATAGTGGAACCTTGTGACTATATTAAAAACTACTGAATTATACACTTAGAAAAAAGTCACAGGAGACAATTTACATGTCACTTTGGTTAAGTGAGTCAGCAGAGGGTTAGTTTTTTTTTTAGCCTCTGTTGATAATGATCACTTTAAAGGAATTTTCAAACCATGATTACTTATTTTAAAATGTCTTTCTCTCTCTTCCTGAAGACATTTCCCCACCCTGTAAGAAAGTAGTTCATGTATGTTTTCATTGACTTTAAAAAATAACTACTACAGAATTTTTCAAACATATACAGAAGTAGAGAGACTTCTGTGTATCTATCACCCACCTTCAATAATTTTTCAATATTTTAAATCTAAATTATTTTCTTAAATCCCCAAAACCTAGGTCTCAGATGTTCACTGTTAAACATTGTGATTTATCTTTAGTAACAAAACATAACAATTCTTAAGTGTAAATTATAAAATTCATTTAAAAAAACAAACTTGACTCTTTATAATCCCCTCACCTTCTGTTGGCAAAAATATCAAATATACTATATACTATCAAATCTCTAATACCAATGAAAACACTTGTGCCTAGATAACCTAAAATAGCAAGTAAGATAAAGGGATTTTTGGTTTGTATTTTTAATTTGGCTGGTAAATGATTCTGCACTTTTATTAATAAATTTGTCTGAAACATGTCTTGGATATTTATGAAAACCAAGATAAAACAATCAGAAAATCTACATGTTAGTTACTACTCAAATAAATATAATCTGCTAGTTTACTTCCAAATTTATGGTTTTCATACTATCTGAAGGTTAGGAAAATAACTGCCTTTTATTTTTATTTTCTTTATTTTATACTTAAATAAGGGCCTTTAAGCTCCCCCGAGTAGGACAAACAGTTAAGCACTTGACCACTAATGAAAGGGCTGGTGATTTGAACCCATCCAGAGGTGCTCTGGAAGACAGCTCTGGAGATCAGCTTCTGAAAGGTCATAGCCGCGAAAGCACTATGGACACATGTGGTTACCATGAGTCAGAACTGACTGGATAGCAACCAACAACAACAGGGCCTTTAAGCCAAAACATGTAGCATATCAAAGAAGAATGAAGAAAAACAAAGATGCTTGAAAAAAATTTGTTCAAGGGACTGGTAGACCATGTGATCCTCAGCCTATATGACCATGAGAATAGAACTAGACTGTGCCTGGCTACCACTGTCAACTACTCGGAGGAGGAAGAGTGCAGGAGATCCTGAATAGAATGGGAGAACAATGTGGAACAAAACTTAAAACCATAAAAAAAAAGACCAGGTTTGCTGGTCTGACAGAACCTGGTCAGACCCCTTGAGACCATGGCCCCTAGTTACCCTTTAGGTCTGGAACTGAGCTCATTCCTGTGGCTGCCAGCCAAACAATAAACAGGCATATCAGGTGAACATTTACATCAGGTAGATACACTCCTTGGAGAGATCAATCATGGGAGAACAGAAGGGCAGTGTTTGCACAGGGAGAAAGCCCAGGGGGCATGAGTGCATTAGAGGGAAGGACACAAGGAAGAGGTAATTATAGGGAGGAAGTGGGAAGAGAGCTGTTACACTGTGAGGAATAGCAGTCAATGTCATGAAACAAAATGTGTATGAACTGCTATATGGAAAATGAATTGGTGACGTAGTGCCTAAAGCATCCGACTGCTAACCAGAAGGCTGGCAGTTCAAACCCACCAGCAACTCCTTGGAAAGAAGATTGGGAAATCTACTTCCGTAGTGATACTGCCTCGGAAACCCAAGGAGGGGGTCTATGAGTCAGATCTGACTCAATAGCAGTGAGTTTGGTTTCTTTTCTGTAAACTTTCACCCAAATCAAAATGAATTTTTTTTTAAAAATGTAGCTATATTTATGCTTACAAATTTATTTAAGTTAATGCATGTAGTATATTTATGCTAAGAAATTAATTACAACAGAGGAAAAAAAGATTTACTCTCAGTAGATCAACAAGTGACAGGAACTTTACTCATGTAAGTAAAACACTAAAATATCCTTATTTAAAAATAAGATATTCTATGAAATCAATTATTCAAATAAGTCATATATGCATTAAAAAAAATTTAAGCACATGATTGTAAATCTAACATATATTACAAACATTTATATCTGCTTAAGCATAGGATATAGTGAACATATTTTAATAACCGAGAGTCATTATTATATTGCAATAATATCTTACTGACGTACAGAGAAACTGCCTATCTCTAAACCAAGGTTTCCCAACCTCAGATAATTTGTTGTGGGGTCTGTCTGGTGCATTGTAAAAGGGCCTCTACCCACCAGATGCCAATTGTATTCCCCCAAGCATGACAATCAAAAATGTCTCCAGACATTGCTAATGTCCTTGGGGGAGGGGAGGTTCACTCCTAGTTAAGAACCACTGCTATACAGTAGTTATGCTTTTTACATTCAGTTACTTGAAATATGTAATATTAATATTCACCACTGATATTCTTCACTGTTGACAATACAATGGTCCAGTAACCCATTTAATTTTTGAAATTATGTCTTCTGAAAGAAATCTAAAAGCCAAACACAATCTTTCTTTTAAAACCATATTTACTTGTTGTTGTTGTTGTTGTTATGTTGTTGTTGTTATGTGCCGTAGAGTCGGCCCCGACTCATAGCGACTCCTCCTTGGGTTTCTGAGGCAGTATCACTACGGAAGTAGGATTGCCCAACCTTCCTTCCGAGGAGTGGCT
>NW_006921858.1:2361413-2364414 GCF_000298275.1 Orycteropus afer afer | reverse complement strand
TTGGGACCATAGTCACAGGGGACATCAAGCTCAACTGGCATAACATACTATACAAAACATTGTTCCACCTCCTACTTTAGCAAGTAGCGACTGGGATCTTAAAAGCTAGCAAGCTGCCATCTAGATGCAACAATGGGTCTCTCCTCATCCAGAGCAAAGAAGAATGAGGAAAACCAAAAATTCATGGAGACAATTAGTCCTAGCGACTGGTACACCATCTGACCTGCAGCTTATATGACTATGAGACCAGAAGAACTAGATGGTGCCCGGCTACCACTGCCATCCACTTGGAAGGGGATCTATGTAGAAGATGCTTGATAGAGAAGGAGAACAATGTGGAACATTTGGAGGGAAAAAAAAAAAAAAAAAAAAGGAGGGACCAGGTTTGCTGTCCCGATAGAGCCCCGTGGAACCACTGAAGACTATGGCCCCTAGCTGCTCTTCAGCTCTGGAATTGAACCCACACCCGTGGTTTCCAGCCAAACAAAAGACAGGCATATGAGTTGAACATTTACCTCAGGTAGATACACTCCTTGGAAAGAACAATCATGGGACAAAGAAGGGCTGCTTATGCACAGGGAGACAGCTCAGGGGGCAGGAGTGCATGGAGGGATGGACACTGGGAAGAGGTTAACTATGGGGAGGAAGTGGGAGGGGGGCTGTTGCATTGTGGTAAACTGTGGTCAGTGTCATAAGACAAAGTGTATGTGAACTGCTATATGGAAAGTGAATTTGCTCTGTAAACCTTCACCCAAATCACAATTTAAAAAAACAGAATTAGCTATTGTATAAAATTTTAATAATGTAATCTTTACTTCTTTTAATGTTTTGAACAGCCACTCTTGTAAGATTATGTATAAAATAAACATTCTTTATACCATTTTACACAGGTGGATGAAGAGAGTTAGATATAGCCAACTTCGCAATTACCAGCATAGTAGAATTCAGAGTACCCAAGACAGAATAGGGATATCTATGGTCCTTTAAGGAGACCTAGCTATGCAGTGGTTAAAGTACTAGGCTGCTAACCAAAAGGTCAGAGGTTCAATCCCGCTGTGGGAGAAATATGAGGTAGTCTGCTTCCATAAAGATTAAAAAAAAACTGGCTGCCATCAAGTTGATTCCAACTCATAGTGACCCTGTTTTGGTTTCCGAGGAAGTAAATCTTTATGGAAGTAGATTGCTCAGTCTCCTTCCACAGAGTGGCTGGTGGGTTTGAACCACCAATCTTCTGGTTAGCAGTCAAATGCCTTAAGCACTATCCCACCAGAGTTCCCCACAAAGATTATAAAGTTGGAAATCCTATGGGTCAGTTCCACTCTGTCCAACAGAGTAGCTATGAGTTGGATCCAATGTGACAGCAGTGCCTGGGTAGTCCTGTAATTAGCCTATCACATTATTTCCTAATAAGTTACTTAAAATGACCCAATCACTGCCTCCCAGGAATTTAAAAATGAAAGAAATAGGACAATAGGACATATATGTATTTTTATTAAAATTATTTTAAATTGGTCATTCATTTATTATAAAGCAAGCACACTAGTCCATGCTAAATTAACCACAGTGCTTCATTTTTATCAAAAGGAATCTGTCATAATTTGTAGATTGTATAATGGTAAACTTCAAACCTAAATGAAATAACGAGAACACAATTCTGTACTTCACAACTAATGGAATATAAATGAATTAAGGACTGAAGAGTATATATTAGCACCACTTGACAAATACTCAAAGGCAAAGAGACAACAGGAAAAAAAATTGTAAGACAAATAGCCTACACTAACATGTCTCACATAATAAATGTTTGAAAGAATTTAAAAGGAATACAACTCAAATCATGGTTTATATTTCTATGCACATTAATAATTATCATCCTACAAAGATCCAGAAAACTAACCTCTCATTCATTTTTCTTAATACATTTATCTTTAAAATTATCATCTTTTTTACTTAATGCATGAAGTTAGACCAAAGAAAAAGTTTGCAATTGAACTTTTCCATTATTTAGATTCTGATTACCTGAGAATTAACTCTGAAGCATTTTTTTAAATATCTCAATTTAGTATTCCATATAAATAATATTTTACCATAATGAATAAGCAATTATTACTGTACCATATATATTATACAACAGAAGGAACTAGGCAATTACCTGACTACCTTCTAGATCATGGATAGCAAATACATGGCAAGGAATGGAGACAACACATTGCATGAGTGTTCCTAGCATCCACTCTAGCATCAGGACAAGGGGCACTCAGAATCACAGCCTACTTTCATTCTGGCATTTGACTTCTAAGCAGGTTTAGGGACATGACATTTTCTTAATGGATTGATATAGATCTCAAAGTTCAAAAGCTTTTTTAGGAAATGTATATGATAATTTACCAAATATTAAATGTAATCTGAAATCTTACAACTGTTTTACACATTGTGAAGTATCAGGCAAGAGTGGACACAGGATAAGCTTTGACAATGTCAGCCAATAAATCTGGCACTTTCTGTAGCTAAACTGCCAAATATTTCTGTTATTTTAATACAATGTTTTTGTCTAAGCACTCTGAGTTTTAATTTGGTTAAAATATGTTTCCTGTAGTCTTAAAAAAGGGTGTCAAATGGTCCTATAAGTGTATTTGCATGATCTGAATTCCCAGGTGTACAGTAGAGCTGATAAGGGACAAGGTTGTAGTCACTCCCTAGGCACAGCCAGCTACCCAGAGGGACCAAGTAGTTGAACCTGTGGGCTTGGGACCACAGCCACTGTGGACATCAAGCTCAACTGGCATCACATACTACACAAAACATTGTTCCACCTACTTTTTTACTGAGATCTTAAAAGCTTGCAAGCAGCCATCTAAATGCAACGATGGACCTCTCCTTGTCCAGAGCAAAGAAGAATGAAGAACACCAAAGATTCATGGAAACAATTAGTCAGAGTGACTGGTACAGCGTGCAATCCGCAGGCTACACAACTATGAGACCAGAAGAACTAGATGGTGCC
>NW_006921858.1:2341253-2361313 GCF_000298275.1 Orycteropus afer afer | reverse complement strand
TCCAGAGCAAAGAAGAATGAAGAAAACCAAGGATTCATGGAAAGAATTAGTCCCAGTGACTGGTACACCATGTGATCCACAGCCTACATTGCTATGAGACCAGAAGAACTAGATGGTGCCTGGCTACCACTGTCAACCACTTGGAGGGGGATCTATGTAGGAGATCCTGGATAGAGAGGGAAAACAATGTGGAACAAAACTCAAAATCATTTTGGGGAAAAAAAATGTGGGGAGACCAGGTTTGCTGGTCTGATAGAGCCTGGGAGAACCACTGAGACTATGGCCCCTAGCTGCCCTTCAGGTCTGGAATTGAACCTACACCTGTGGCTTCCAGCCAAATAAAAGACAGGCATATGAGTTGAACATATACTCCTTCGAGAGAACAATCATGAGAGAAAGATGGGCTGTTTACGCACAGGGAGACAGCTCAGGGGGCAGGAGTGCATTGAGGGATGGACACAGGGAAGAGGTAACTATCGAGAGGAAGGAGAAAGGAAGCTGTTGCATTGTGGTAAATTGTAGCCAATGTCATGACACAAAGTGTATGTGATCTGCTGTATGGATAGTGAATTTGCTCTGGAAACTTTCACCCAAATCACAATTTAAAAAAAAATGAAGTCTCCACAGAAAATTGCAGGGAACAAAGAAATCAGCAACCACACACACAAAAAAATGTAACAAAAATGACAGCAATAAATTCACCCTTGTTGATAACCACACTGATAGTAAATGGATTAAACACACCAATCAAGAGACATAGAGTTGCAGAATGGATAAGACAACATGACCCATCAATATGCTGTCTACGAGAGACACACCTTAGACACAAAGACAAAAATAAACTAAAAATCAAAGGCTGGAAAAATATATATATCAAGCAAGTGGCAATCAAAAAAGAGCAGGAGTGGTAGTATTAATTTCTGATAAAATAGACTTTACGATAAAAACCACCATAAAAGACAAGGAAGGACATTATATAGCGATTAAGGGATTGATCAAACAAGAGGACATAACCATAATATCTATGCACCCAAAGAAAGAGCCTGAAAATACATGAATCAAACTTTTAACAGAATGGAAAACAGAAATAGACAATTCCACAATAAGAGTTTAAAAAAAAAAAACCACCAAACTGACTGCCATCGACTCAATTCAGGCTCATAGTGACCTCCATGGGGTTTCCGAGGAGGTAAATATTTATGGAAGTAAATTGTCCAGTCTTCCTTGGCAGAATGGCTGGAGGTTCTGAATCACCAACTTTACTTTCTGGTTAGCAGTCAAATGCCTTAAGCACTACACAACCAGAACTCCTATAATGATATAATCCCATAATAATAAACCAAAAAAAATCAAACTTATTGCCGTCAAGTCAGTTCCAACTCATAGCAACCCCTCCTTGGATTTCCCAGGCAGTATCTCTATGGAAGGAGATTGCCCTGTCTTCCTTTAGAGGCAAAGGAAGGTTTGAATCGCCAGCTCTCTGGTGCAGTCAAATGCCTTAGGCACTATGCCACCAGAGCTCCTCCAATAATAGTAGGGGACTTTAATATACCACTTTCAATGAAGGACAGACCAACTAGAAAGAAACTCAAAAAAGACATAGAAAAACTAAGCAATATAATCAACCAGCTTGCCTTTATAAAAATATCCAGAACACTTCTCTCAACAACAGTACAATATACATTCTTTTCTGGTGCATATGGAACATTCTCCAGAACAGACCATTTGTTATACCACAAAGCAAGCCTCAATAAATTTAAAAGCATCAAAATACTGCAAAGCACCTTTTCAGATCTCTCTCTCTCTCTCTCTCTCTCTCTCTGTCTCCCTCCCTCTCTCTCTCTCTCTCTCACACACACACACACACACACATAAACCAAACTCATTGCCATCAAGTCGATTCCAACTCACAGCAACCCCCACTGGGATTCTGAGGCAGCAAATCTTTATAGAAGTAGATTGCCCAGTCTTTTGTCTATGGAGCTGCTGGTGAGTTTGAACAGCTGGCCTTCCCATTAGCAGTCAAGCGCCTTATCCACTACGCTATCGGAGCTTCTTTCAGATCACAGTGCTATAAAATTACAAATCAACAATATAAAGATCGGGGGGAAATAAAAGAAATAAGCAAACATACAGAAACTAAGTAACACTCTTCTTTAAAAATACTGGGTAATAGAAGTAAAACACGCCTTGAATCAAATGAGAATGAAAATACATTATACAAAAATATTTGGGACACAGCAAAACAGTGCTTAGATGGTAATTTATAGCAAAAATGCACACATCAAAAAAGAGCCTAAATCAACACCTTAATCAAACATCACCAATAAGCAGAAAAAGAGCAGCAAAAATAAATAAATAAATAAGCCTACAGTCACTAGAAGAAAAGAAATAAAAACATTCAAGCAGAAATAAATGAAACAGAAAAACAACAGAAAGAATCATTAAGACTAGAAGTTGGTTCTTTGAAAAGATTAATAAAATAGACCAACCACAGACAAATTTAACAAAAGAAAAGAAGATGCAGATAACACTAATAAATGAAATGGGTGAGATCATAACAGAACAAAATAAAATGGATCCTAGGAAGAAATGTACTCCAACAAATTTGAAAACCTTGAAGAAATGGATAGATTTCTATAAACATACTACCTACCTAAACTAACACAGACTAAGGTAGAAAATTTGAACAGACTAACAAAAAACCTACCAACAAAAAGTCCTGGCCCAGACATCTTCACTGGAGAATTCTACTAAACATTCAGAGAAGAAATGATACCAATCCTGCTAACTATTCCAGAACACAGAAAAGGATGAAATCCCAAAGTTATTTTATGAAGCAAGCATAACCCTGATACCAAAACCAGGCAAACATACCACTAAAAAAGAAAATTACAGACCAATACCCCTCATGAATGGGAGCTCTGGTGGCATAGTGCCTAAGGCATTTGACTGCTAACCAGAAGGCTTGCTGTTGAAACCCACCGGCCACTCCTTGGAGGGAAGGTTGGGCAATGATACCGCCTCAGAAACCCAAGGAGGGGTTGCTATGAATCGGATCCGACTCGATGGCAGTGAGTCTGGTTGGTTGGTTGGTTGTTTCATCCCTCACGAAACACAGAAATCTTCAACCGAATCCTAGCCAATAAAACGCAGCTCTATAACAAAAAAATAATATACTATGACCAAGTGGGATTCATTCATACCAGATATACAAGGATGGTTCAGCAACAGAAAAACAATCAACATAATCCACCACATATATAAAACAAAAGAAGCACATGATCATACCAATTGATACAGAAAAGTCATTTGATAAAACCCAGCACCCATTCCTGATCAAAACTCTCAGCAAAATAGGAATAGAAGGGAAATTGCTTGACATACTAAAGGGCATACACACAAAACAGTCAACATTATGCTCAATGGAAAGAGACTGAAAGTATTTACCTTATGAATGGAAACCAGACAATGAAGCCCTCTATTACTACTTCTACTCAATACTGTACTGGAAGTCCCTACCAGGGACAATAAAGCAACAAAGAGAAACAAAAAGCATCCACGTTGGCAAAGAAGACGTAAAGCTATCCCCGTTTGCAGATAATATGATCCTATACAGAGAAAAATAAAAGACTCAGCAAGAAAACTACTGGGACTAATCAAAAGATTCAGCATAGTGGATGGGTACAAGACCAACATTGTGACAACAGTTGGATTCTTCTACATCAACTGAGAGATCTCTGAAAAGAAAATAAAGAAAACAGTAACACTTACAATAGCTACCAAAAGATAAAATACTTAGGAATAAATCTTAGCAAGGATGCAAAAAGGATACAAAGGGATACAAAAGACTTATACAAAGAAAACTACAAAGAACTTTAAAAGATTTATGTAAATGGAAGAATTTACCATGTTCATGTATAGAAAGACTGAACATTGTGAGAATGTCAAATTACCCAAAGCGATCTATATATTGAATGCAATCCTGATCCAGATTCCATCCACATTATTTAAGCACTTGTGGAAAAATCAATCACTAATTTTATATGGAAAGGAAGAGACCCCTGATAAGCAAAGCACTACTGAAGAAGACCAAAATAAGATGTCTCACACTCCCCGATCTCAAAACCTACTATTCAGCCATGCTAGTGAAAACAGCTCGGTATTGGTACAATGACAGGCAGATAGACTAGTGGAATTGAATTGAGAATCCAGAAATACATCCATCTATGGACAGCTGATCTTTGACAAAGGGCTGAAACCCGTTAAATAGGAAGAGAGAGTCTCTTTAGAAAATGGTGCTGGTAAAACTGGATATCCACTTGCAAAAAAAAAAATGAAACAAGATCCATATCACAGCATACACAAAACAAGATGGATAAAAGACCTAAAGGTAAAACCTAAAACTATAAAAATCATGAAAGAAAAAACAATCTAGGGGCCCTAACATATGGCATAAATGGACTATGAAACAAAACCAAAAATGAACAAACAGCAGAAGATAAATTAGATGACTGGGATGTTTTAAAAATTAAATTCATATGGGCATCAAAAGACTTCTCTAAAAGAATAAAAAAGAGAACCTACACATTACGAACAAAAATATCTGATAAGGGACTTACTTCTAAAATTTATAGAAAACTTCAACAACTCAATAGCAAAAAGACAAACCGTCCAATTAAAAACTGGGCAGAAGATAGTAACAGACACTTCACCAAAGAAAAATATTCAGGCAGCCAAAAAACAAACAACACATGCTGGTGAGGTTGTGGAGAAATTGGAACTCTCATACACTGCTGATGGGACTGCAACCAATGTGGAAAACAGTACTGCACTTCCTCAAAAAGTTAGAAATAAAAATACCATTTGATCCAGCAAATTCACTACTAGGTATATATCCTAAAGAAGTGAGAGCCAGTATACAAATAGATAAATTCACATTCATGTTCATCACAGCACTATTCACAACAACAAAGAGATGTAAACAACTCAATGGACAAATGGATAACCGAACTATAGTACACATACACAATGGAATATTATGCAACATTAAAGAATATTGAAGAACCCGTAAAGCTCCTCATAATGTGGATGAACTTGGAGGGCACTATGCTGAATGAAAAAGTCTTTTGACAAAAGGACAAATATTGTGTAAGTCCACTATCATAAAATTCGAAGGAAAAGTTGAAAAATAAATAAGTGAAGGCAATGGAAAGTCTTTTGGTAGAGGACAGTGATTTGATTACCCAACATCTGCTTATTTACTTCAGAAGCTTAGTCTGTACAAATCACGGTATGTGTTGTTAGGTACTATCAAGTCAGTTCTGACTCATAGCAATCCCATGTACAACAGAACGAAATACTGCCCGGTCCTGCACCATCGTCACAACCCTTGCCATGCTTAAGCTCATCATCACAGTCACTGTGTCAGCCCATTCTTTTGAAGGTCTTACCCTTTTTCACTGACTCTCTGCTTTACCAAGCATGATACCCTTTTCCAGGGAATGGTCTCTTCTAACATGACCAAAGTAGGTGAGATGAAGTCTAGCCATTCTCACTTTTAAGAAGAATTCTGACCGCACTTCTTCTGGGACAGATTTGTTCATTCTTCTGGCAAACATGGTATTTTCCATATTCTTCACCAACACCACAATTCAAAGGCATCTTCCTTATCAGTGACTGACTGGACAATTACCATGTGATTCAATGAGGGAGAATTGTGCTAGCGGTACTTTTAAGACAGGTTTTTTAACTCTTAAAAAATGGTCTCTTCTTCCTCTAAATAACATTGGGTCTACATGTGATGGGCAAAACTGATGTAACCATCTTACAACAATGAAAGGAACTAGCCCCTGAGTAAAGGTGAAGCTGAAGATGCAGCCTGGACCAAAGGAAAGAACGTCATTAGTGATATTTTTTAGCTGCTGATTGTATCATACCTGGAGTCCATTCTATTTCTGGGCTTACAGTTACACAGCATTATATGTTTGTTTAATGTTCAATTCCTCTTTGAGTCAAGGTTTACTGTAAATTGTAGCTGAAAGCATCTTGGCTGTTCAGAAATCATTACCATGTAGGTAGTAACTGAAACCATAAACAGGGATGAAACTCTGGAAGGAGGCAAACAGTAAGGTAAAAATAGAAGGAGCGAGCCCTAGGGCAGAGCACTGAGGAACTTCAACCCTTAATTCGAGGTAGTAGAAAGAGGGGTAGGCAAACACAGAAGCAGCCAAAAGGTTATAAAGAAAAGTAGAAAAATGTGGCATGACAAAAACAAACAAGTAAAAAAAGGATGTTTTAAGGAGGGAATGGTCAACCAACTGTGCCTTATGTGGTGCTGAAAGATCAAGTAAAATGAGGACAGAAAAGAATCACTCCTGGATTTTACAACTTTGGAGATCATTGGTGACCTTAGCCAGAGCAGTTCCAACAGTCTGATGGTGGAAGAAGCTAAATTGGGGTAGGTTATTTCCAGGTTACAATGAAGGGATGGAGAATCCAAACAAAGCCTGTGGCATCACTGATTTGAGGAGACAAAGATTAAAATTTGGAATAGCCAATTTTCAGCTTCTTTTGGTAGAATTCAAATTTTTTGTAGGCAACTACTTTCTATGAATCAGACCTCAGATACTCTTCCTCATGTTATTTACAATATTCAGGTCATTCTATGAAATGTTGGGAGCTCTGGTAGCATAGTGCCTAAGGCACTTGACTGCTAACCAGAAGGCTGGCGGTTCAAACCCACCAGCCACTCCTCGGAAGGGAGATGGGGCAATCTACTTCCGTAGTGATACTGCCACAGAAACCCAAGGAGGGGTTGCTGTGAGTCCAGTCCGACACAACGGCACATAGCAACAACAACAACATGAATGGTAGTTCCATTTAAGAACAAATACTGACTCATAATTGTATACCCAAGCTAACATTTTTCACTCTATTCTTCAAGTTTTAAAATGTAACTCTAGAAACAGCAATTAAGAATAGAATTTTTTGAATATCTGATCATTTAAAACTGAAAAAAAAATTATATATATTTAAGAAAATCTGATTAAAAATGCTTTAAAAACATAAAATGTTATGCCTTATAACCTGAGGTATAACTGGGAAAAAGAAGAAAAAAAAAAAACTAATAGGACTAAAGCCAGTGGGATAAATTGTTGATGTTATGTGCCGTCGAGTCGGACTTGACTCATAGTGAACTCTCCTTGGGTTTCCGAGGCACTATCACTACAGAAGTGAATTGCCCAACCTTCCTTCCGAGGAGTGCCTGGTGGGTTTGAACTGCCAGCCTCTGGTTAGCAGTCAAGTGCCTTAGGCACTATGCTACCAGAGCTCCCAGTAGGATAAGTAGTGCATTAAAAGTCAACTATGGAAGTGACATCAGGCAAAACAGTAGAGTAGGAAGCTCTAAGGGTCTGTCCCTCCACCATAACAACAACTTAACTGAAAAGAGCAAAGGGAATTAACTCTTTTGGATTGTTGTTGTTGTTGTTATGCGCCCTCGAGTTGGACCCGACTCATAGCCACCCCTCCTTGGGTTTCCAAGGCAGTATCACTACAGAAGTAGATTGCCCCATCTTCCTTCTGAGGAGTGGCTGGTGGGTTTGAACCACCAGCCTTCTGGTTAGCAATCAAGTGCCTGAGGCACTACGCTATCAGAGCTCCCACTTGTTTGGATAGCTAGAACTTAATTGAACACTTACACCAACCAGGGGAATGCCAAATGAAGGGAAAGGCTGCTGCTATTCTAACACTGACAGATTGCGGTGATTACAGAATTAGAATACACACTTAGCAAATAGAGCCAGGAAAAGTCACTAAACAAATAGTCAACTGCAGCCTTCACTGAGTAACAATAACAATCCTTAATGAAAGGGGATATCAGATACTTTGTTTCTTGCCCTCCTCCCCAAAAAAAAAAAAAAAACACTCCTTTGAAACACTAGATGGACAGATTGCAGTAGAGTCCCCAGTGTCCACGTACATCTTAAAAAGTGAGTGCTCTGTGCAGAAATAATTAAGGAAACTTTCTGAGGAGAAAGACTATTATAGGATACAAAAACTTAAAAAAAAAAAAAAAAATTCAATCCCTGAAGAAGAGGAGATATCTGAGTTGTAGAGTCACCACATTATAATATTCAATTATTCTACTTTCAATTAAAAAAAAAAAACATAAAAAGAGAAAAGGATAGCCAAATCAAAAGAACAAAATGAAGCACAAAAATTGTCACTATAAAATCTCATATAATGGACAGACTAATGGACAGAGTAGGGTGGTGTAAACAGTTTGCAGTCAGCTGTTAACCGAAAAGCTGATGATTCAAACCAACCCAGCAGTTCCACAGAAGACAGGCCTGGTTAACTGCTTCCATAAAGTTATAGCCAAGAGAACCGTAGGGAGCAGTTCTACTCTATAATACATGACGTTGCCATGAGTTGGAATTGACTCAATGGCAGTAAGTTTGATCTGGTTTTTTACAAAGACTTCAAAACAACAACATCAAATATGCTCAAAGAGCTAGAGGAACACATAGACAATGAATAAAGAAAACCACGGAAATGATACAGAAACAAAATGAGAATGAGTGGTGTTGCTGTTAGGTGCCATCAAGTCATCTCTGACTCATAGAGACCCTATGATCAGCAGAACAAAACACTGCCCAGTCCCAAGCCAGCTCCACAGTCCTTGCTATACTTGAGCCCATCACCACAGCCACTGTGCCAATCCACCTCATTGAGGGCCTTCCCCTCTTTTGTCGACTCTCCACCTTACCAAACATGACATCCTTCTCCAGGGAATGGTCCCTTCTTACAACATGAGATAAAGTCTGGCCATTCTCGCTTCCAAGGAGCATTCCAGCTGTAGTTCCTTCAGGACAGATTTGCTATTTCTTTTAGCAGTCCATGGTATTTTCAGCATTATTCGCCAGCACAACTCAAAAGCATCAACTCTTCTTCAGTCTTCCTTATTCATTGTCCAGCTCTCACATGTATATGAGGCGACTGAAAATACCATGGCTTGTGTCAAGTGCACCTTACTCCTCAAGGAGACATCTTGGCTCTTAACACTCGAAAGAGTTCCTTGCAGATGATTTGCCCAGTGCTATACATCGCCTGATGTCCTGACTGCTGCTTCCATTGGCGTCAATTGTAGAACCAAGCAATGTGAAGTCTATGACAACTTCAATCTTTTCTCCATTTATTGTGATGCTGCTTATAGGTCCAGTTGTGAGGATTTGTTTTCTTTATATTGAGATGTAATCCATACTGCAGATTGTAGTCTTCAATCTTCATCAGTATGTGCTTCAAGTCAGAAATAATTCATCAAGTCACCCTTATTTTCAGCAAGCAAAGTTGTGTCCTCAGTATATCACAGGTTGTTAATGATTCTTCCTCCAATCTTGATGCCACATTTTTCTTCATATAGTCCAGCTTCTCGGATTATTTGCTTAGCATACAGATTGAATAAGTATGTTGAAAGGATACAATACTGACACACTCCCTTCTTGATTTTAAACCATGCAGTGTCCCCTTGTTTTGTTTACACAACAGACTCCTGGTCAATGTACAGGTTCCTCATGTGTACAAGGAAGTGTTCTGGAATTCCCTATTCTTCTCAATGTTACCCATAATTTGCTGAGATCAACATAATCAACTGCTTTTGCATAGTGAATAAAACATAAGTAAACATCTTTCTTGCATTCTTCACTTTGAGCCAAGATCCATCTGACATCAGCAATGATAACCCTCATTCTGCAGCCTCTTCTGAATCCATCTTGAATTTCTGGAAGTTCTCTGTCAATATACTGCAACCGTTTTTGAATTATCTTCAGTAAGATTTTACTTGCATGTGATATTAATGATATTGTTTGATAATTTCCACATTTTGTGGGATCACCTTTCTTTGGGATGGGTACAAATATGGATATCTTCCAGTCAGTTGGCCAGGTAGCTGTCTTCCAAATCTCTTGCATAGCCAAGTGCCTCCAGAAGGACATCTGTTTGTTCAAACAGCTCAACGGGCATTCCGTCAATTCCTGGTGCCTTGTTCTTCACCAGTTCCTTCAGAGCAGCTTCAACTTCTTCCTTCAATACCATTGGTTCCTGATCATATGCCACCTCCTGAAATGGATGAAGATCGACCAGGTCTTTTTGGTACAGTGACTCTGTGTATTCCTCCCATCTTCTGTTGATGTTTCCTGCATCATTTAATATTTTGCCCATACAATCTTTCTATATTGCAACTCGAGGCTTAATTTTTTTCCTCAGTTCTTTCAGCTAAAGAAAGCCGAGCGTGTTCTTCCCTTTTGATTTTCTAACTCCAGGTCTTTGCACACTTCATTATAGTTATTGGCTTTGTCTGCTCGAGCTGCTCTTTGAAATCTTCTGTTCAGCTCTTTTATTTTGTCATTTTTTCCATTTGTTTTAGCTACTCTCTGCTCAAGGGCAATTTTCAGAGTCTTTTCTGACATCCATTTTGGTCTTTTCTTCCTTTCTTGTCTTTTTAATGACCTCTTGCTTTCTTCATGGATGATGTTCTTGATGTCATGCTCTAATTCTTCCAGTTTTTGGTCTCTGGTGTTCAATGTATCAAATCTATTCTTCAGATGGTCTCTAAATTCAGGAGAGATATATTCAAAGTCATATTTTGGCTCTCGTGGACTTGTTTGAATTGTCTTCAACTTCAAGTTGAACTTGCATATGAGCAGCTGATGGTCTGTTCCACATCAGCTCCTTGCCTTGTTTTGACTAAAGATATTGAGCTTTTCCATGACCTCTTGCCACAGATGTAGTCAATCTGATTCCCGTGTGTTCCATCTGGTGAAGTCCATGTGTAGAGCCACCATTTGTGTTGTTGAAAAATGGTATTTGCAATGAATAAGTCGTTGGTCTTACAAAATTCTATCATGTAGTCTCCAGTGTTATTTTTGTCACCAAGGCCAAATTTTCCAACTACCGGTGATTCTTCTTTGTTTCCAACTTTTGCATTCCAGTCACCAGTGATAATTAATACATCTTGATTGCATGTTTGGTCAATTCCAGACTGCAGAAGTTGATAAAAATCTTCAATTTCCTCATCTTTTGCTTTGGTGGTTGATGCATAAATTTGAATAATAGTCATATTAACTGGTCTTCTTTGTAGGCATATGGATATTATCCTATCACTGATAGCATTGTACTTCAGGGCAGATCCTGAAACATCCTTTGTGATTATGAATGCCATGCCATTCCTCTTCAAATTGTCATTACCAACCTAATAGATCATATGGTTGCCTGATTCAAAATGGCCAAAACGAGTCCATTTCAGCTCACTAATGCCTAGGATAGCAATCTTTATGTGTTCCCTTTCATTTTTGACATATTCCAATTTTCCTAGATTCACACTTTGTACATTCCATGTTCCGATTATTGATGGATGCTTGTTGCTGTTTCTCCTCAATTTGAGTCATGCCACATCAGCAAATGGAGGTCCCGAAAATTTTACTTTATCCATATCATTAAGGTCAGCTCTACTCTGATGAGGTAGCTCTTTCCCAGCCATATTTTGAGTGCCTTCCAACCTAAGGGGCTCAGCTTCCTGCATTGTATCAGACAATGTTTCAGGGCTATTCATAAAGTTGTGCAGTAATGTATCAGATAGTGTTTCTCTGCTATTCATAAGGTTTTCCCTGACCAATTCTTTGAGAAGTGGATGGCCTCTTTCTTCTTCCTAGTCTCAGTCGGCAAGCCGTGCCAAAACCTGTGCACCATGTGCAACCCTGCTGACGTTTCAAACACCAGTGGCACAACCTCAAGCCTTACAGCAACACACATGCCACCACAGTATGACAAACTGACAGACAAGTTTGTCTCCCTTAGCTGTTCAAAACCTCTCCACCCTCCCCTTACCTGGATCTGACGGCTCTGTCTTCCCCAGCTTTCACCCACTTCCTGCCTGTTGGTGTGGGGCCTCTCTCCCTCCTCTTACCTGGATCCTGTGGCTCCAGGAGAGAGAAGCTAGTCAAAATGGTTCACTACAAACAAACCAACTAAACACAAAGAGCACATTATTGGAAGTAATGTGGGCTAAAAATGTATAAGACACACATGCATGGACACACACAAAGAGAAAAATGACAGAAATCCTTCCCTTCAGTAATTACTTTAAATGCAAATAGATTAAACTCTCCATTCAAAGGCAGAGATGGGCAGAATGGATTCAAACCAAAACCAAACTCACTGCAGTCATGATGGATCTGACTCATAGCAACCCCTCCTTGGGTTTCCAAGGCGGTATTCTCCATGGATGTAGATTGCCCAATCTTCCTTCCGAGGACTGACTGATGGGTTTGAACCTCCAGTCTTCTAGTTAAAAGTCAAATGCCTTAGGCCCTACACCACCATGCTGCTTAACAGAAATACAATTTAAACTCAAAGACACAAATTGATAGTGTCAAAGCAACAGGAAAAGTGTGTGTGTGTGTCGGGGGGGGGGGGAATCTATGCAACTACTAACCAAAAGAGAGCTAGAAACACATAAATTGACTCAAGAAAAAATTTTTAAAAATCCAACAAACCCATAACAAGTGAAAAAACTGAATCAATAATCCAAAGCCTTCCAAGAGAGAAGAGTCTAAGACCAAATGGCTTCACTGGAGAATTTTACCAAAAATTTAAAAGATTAATACCAATCTTTCTCAAACTGTTGCAAAATTACATACGAGTGAAGACTTTCTAACTTGTTCAGTTAAGCAAGCATTAATCTGATATAAAAGTCAGACAGAAGATCCAAATCAAACCCACTGCCATCAAGTCAATTCTGACTCATAGTGATCCTATAGGAAGAGTAAAACTATTGCATAGGGTTTCCAAGGCTATAATCTTCACAGAAGCAAACTACCTTATTTTCTTATGCAGAGGGGCTAGTGGTTTCAAACCGCTGACCTTTTGGTTAGCAGTCAAATACTTTAACTATGCCACCAAAGCCCTTCAAAGAGAAGACCACAAGAAAACTATACACCAATATACCTAACGAATATGTTGGTGGTGGTGGTATGTACCATCAAGTCAGACCTGACACATACCGATCCTTCCTTGGGTTTCCAAGGCAGTATCACTATGGAGGTAGATTGCCCAACCTTCCTTCTGAGGAGTGGCTGAGGGGTTTGAACCACCAGCCTTCTGGTTAGCAGTCAAGTTCCTTAGGCACTATGCTACCAGAGCTCCTAATGAATATAGATGCTAAAATCCTCATACAGTTATATATCACTTAACGTCCATGATATGTTCTATGAAATAGTATGTTATGTGATTTCAACATTGTGTAAACACCATGTAATATTCAGGAGAAGAATGTGCAGGATGGTCACTGGGTAGGCCTAGGAACCATGGCCCTGAAGTCATGCTAAGTGTGAAAACTTAGGCTCTACCATGGCTGGTCTTGATATGGTCATTACCCGTTCTCAGAGAGCCATACCCAGGCCCAACCCACACTTGCTATCCAGCCAGCTGCCTCTGAGCCTGCCACTGCTGCCTGCCTTCCCTTCCTTCCACCCTGCCTGCCTTCCACACTCCACCAATGGGTTTTAGACTCTTCCATACCCACCCACACTTCTGTCTCTGCCTCCACCTCTTCCCCTAGCCACCGTTCCTGTTCCTCATCTCATCACTGGCAGTCCAACAGCTACCACCATGGGAAAAGCCTTGGCCTTGGGTCCAGGGGCTTAAGTGAAGTATCCTCCTTGGAAGCTCTGGTAGCATCTGCACAGTCTCTGCCTGATGTGACTGCAGTGGGCCAGGAAGCCATAGGGGTCTATCTCAGGACCAGAGTGGACAAAAGACCCAGAGAGCTAGTGAGAGACAAACAGGATCTTTGTACTTAACAAAGTATTTCTGTTATGTCCCATTATTCCCCATCAGGATTTCTGAACTCTATTATAAACTTATGGGACAACAGATATATATACATAGTCAGACAATGCCTGAACGGATATTAACTGACACATAACTTGTCTTAGTTCTCTAGTGCTGCTATAAGAGAATACTACAAGTGGATGGCTTTAACAAACAGGAATTTATTCTTTTACAATTTAGGAGGCTAGAAATCCAAATTCAGAGTGCCAGCTCTAGGCGCTGGGTGAAGGCCCCTCAACCTTGGGCTTCAGCTCTGCCTCTTGTTCTAGGCCCACTACAGCAAGAGAAGCTGTAGGCTTCTGACTCACACAACCAATAGCTGCTGAGGCTAACTAACCCAAGGTTGGCAGGTAAAATGGCACAATCCCAAAATCAGTAAGTAACATGGAAGGCCACTGGTTCAATTCCAGGAACAGTTCCAAGATCAGCAAGTAACAACATGGCCTATTATGTGCCAAAAAGCTAGAATCTTTTCTCAAAGCTTATTCTTATAAGCAGGCCATACTCCAAAGTTAACTCCCCTTCAACTGCTTAGCTGCTCACAGCAGACTATCCCATGGATTAGTGCCAAGCCACTCAAAACCATGGCCCAGCCAAGTTGACACACAACCTTAACTACCACATACCTATATTAGCAAGCCTTTTCAACAGCATATAAAAAGGACTGTACAATATGACCAAGTGGAATTTATCCCAGGAATGCAAGGGTGGCTCAACATTAGAAAATCAATCAATGTGATACCAAATTAATAGAACAAAGACCCACATGATAATCTCAACAGATTCAGAAAAGGCATTTGACAAAATCCAACCCTCTTTCATGATAAAAAACACCAAACAAACTAGGAATCTAAGGGAAATTCCTCAGCATAGTAAAGGGCATTTACAAAACCCTCTTGCCAATATCATACTCAATGGAGAAAGATTGAAAGCTCTCTGTCTAAGGCCAGGAACAAGACAAGGATGCCTACTCTCAATAAAGCTACTTAATATTTTACTGAAAGTTCTAGCCAGAGCAATAAAGTAGGAAAAAGAAATAAGATTTATCTAAATCGGAAAGGAAGAAGTAAAACTATGTCTGTTTACAGGTGGAATGATCTTATAAATATCAAATCTCAAATTTTCCACTATAAAGCTTCTACAACTAATAAATGAATTTAGCAAAGTTGCAGGATAAGAAATCAACACACAAAAATCAGCTATGCTTCTGTACATCAGCTATGAACAATCTGAAAAGGAAACAAAACCATTTCATTTACAGTTTCATAAAAAAAGAAATAAAACAACCTGGAATAAATTTAACCACAGAAGTGAAAGTCTTGTACACAGAAAACTATAAAACATTGCTGAAAGAAATTAAAGAAAGTTTAAATAAATGGAAAGACATCCTTTGTTCATCATGGATTAGAAGACTTAATTTTGTCAAGATGTGAATACCACTCAAAGCAACTAGAGATTCAATGTAATCTCCTATCAAAATTTAAACAGCCTTCTTTGTGGAAATGGAAAAGCCAGTCCTCAAATTTATATGAAATTGCAAGGCTCCAAAATAGCCAAAGCAAACCTGAAAGAGAAGGGGAAAAAAGGGAGGACTCACATTTCCCAATATATACTATACAGCTATAGTAATAGAAACAGTGTGGTACTGGTACAAGAACTGACATACTGACTAATGGAATAGAATTGAGAATCCATAATGAACCCACACATCTTTGATGTCATAGATCACATTGTGTCTCCCCAAAATATGTGTCAAATTTGCTAGGTCATGATTCCTAGTATTGTGTGGTTTGTTCTCCATTTTGTGATCTGATTACCCTTCATGTTGTGATGTTTTATAAACCCTAGTATCTACACCTGTGGTTACAGTCCCATTTGGGAGTGAGCTGTCTATTACTGTTCTGGTTACCTAGTGCCACTCTGATGAGAAATATACCACAAATGGGATGGCCTTAACAAACAGGAGTTTATTCTCTTACAGTTTGGAGGCTTTAAGCCTAAGTTCAAAGTGCCAGGCTCTAGGGGCTGGGTGAAAGCCCCTCAACCTTGGGGTCCAGCTCTGCCTCCTGCTCCTGGCCCACTGGAGCTAGAGGGATTTCTTCACTCAGACAGCTGTTGGCTGCTGAGACTGAGACGCCCCAAGGTTGACAAGTAAAAAGGCATAGTCCCGATGTTACCAATTCACACGGCAGGCCATTAACTTAAGTCCACTGTAAGTCTCAAGGTCGGCAGAGCATAGCAGGCTGCTGAGCAATGACACAGCTACATGCAAGGTCCTAGCGTGCCAAAGGCTAGAGACCATACCTAAAGGCTTCTTCTTATATACAGGAAGCAGACCACAAACCCAAAGGCAGCTACCCAGCTGCTTGTGGTAGATCCCACCATGGAGTTGATTCCCAGTCTTCTCATGGGGATTAACTACCACCAGCTGCCCAGCCACTCAACCAGGCCCAGCCAAGTGGACACACAAACTGAACTACCACAATTACATTAATGAGGCAGGATTACCTCATGTCAATGAGGAAAAGATTGTGTTTGCTATGTTAATAAGGCAGGATTAGGGTGGGTGTATCTTGAGTCACTGTCCTTTACTACCTTACAAGAGATAAAAGCAGAGAGAAGCAAGCCGACCTCACCACCATCAAGAAAAAAGAACTGGGAGCAGAGTGTGCCCTTCAGACCTGGGGTCCCTGTGCTAAGAACCTCCCAGACACAGGTGATGGAGTATGCCAAGACACACAGAGATCTCCAAGGAACCAAGAAGCAGAACTTGAAGAAACAAGGACCTTCCTCCAGAGCCTACAGAGAGATGAAGTCTTCTCCTAGAGCTGGCATCCTTAACGTGGACATCTAACCTCCTAAACTGTGAGAAAATAAATTTCTGTTAGCTAAAGCCATCTACTTGTGGTATTTCTGTTACAGCAGCACTAGATAACTAAGACATGTGGTCAACTGATTTTTCTACAAGGGTGCTAAGTCCATTCAATGAGAAAATAATAGTTTTCTCAATGAATGGTGGGGGGAACAAACTGGATCTCCACATGCAAAAGAATGAGGTTGGTCCTATACTTCACACCATATAATTAATTCACAATAGAGCAAGTATCTAAAAATAAGAACTAGAACCATAAAACTCTCAGAAGAAAACACAGAGGGAATGCTCTGGGGCCTAGTTTTTGACAACAAATTGTTAGATATGACACCAGAAGCACAAGCAACAAAAGAAATACTAAGTTAAATGGGCTTCGTCAAAATTAATAGCTTCTTTGCATTAAAGAACTTTATCAAGAAAGTGAAGAAGCAACTTACAGAATGGGATGAAAATTTGGTAACTATGTATCTGATATCAGACAGTGTTTCACTGCTATTCATAAGGTTTTCAGTGGCCAGTTTTTTTTTCAGAAGTAGATGGCCCAGTCCTTCTTCCCAGTCTGTCTTCGTCTGGAAGCTCCACTGAAGCCTTACTACCATGGGTGACCCTTCTGGTATTTGAAATACCGGTGGCACAGCCTCCAGCCTCACAGCAACACACAAACCACCACAGTACGACAAACTGACAGAGTGGTGCTACAGGACCAGACAATGTTTTGTTCTGTTGTACTATGAGTCAGACCCTATTCGGTGGCACCTAACAACAACTTGTATCTGATAAAGGTCTAATACCCAAAATATATAAAGGACTCCTACAATTCAACAACAATGAGGACAAACAACTCAAGTGAAAAATGAGCAAGTAACCATAACAGATATTTCTCCAAAGAAGATATACAAATGGCCAGGGTACACATGAAAAGATGCTCAATGTCATTAGTTATTAGAAAAATGCAAATGAGAACTACAATGAGATAACACTTCACACCCACAAGGATGATTGTTATTAGAAATAAATAAAAAATATTTCTAAAGAATAAATGTTAGAGATGATGTGGAGAATTTGGAATCCTCATGCATTGCTGATGAGAATGTAAAATGGTGCAGCCACTGTGGAAAACAGTTTGCAGGTTCCTCAAAAAAATAAACATATAATTACCAAATAACCATGTAATTCTACTCCTATGTATATACTCAAAAGACTTGAAAGCAGGAATGCAAAGAGAATCTTGAACACCAGTATTTATCACAGCACTATTTACAATAGCCAAAAAGTGAGAATAAATTAAATAAATGTTCATCAGCAGATGAACGGATAAACTAAATGTGGTACATAAATATAATGGAATATTATTCAGCCATACACAAAAATGAAATTCTGTTGTTGTTGTTAAGTGCTATCAAGTTGATTTCGACTTATAGCGATACCATGTGACAGAGTAGAACTTCCCCATAAGTTTTCTGGGTAATCTTTACAGGAGCACATTGTTAGCTCTTTTAAATGCTATGATAGAGATAAACCTTGAAAATATTATGCTGCATGAAAAAAATCAGATTCAAAAGAAAAAATTCTGATTATAGTTATATGAAATATCTAGAAAAGGAAATGTACAGAGACTAAAGTTTATCAATGGTTAATGGTTACCTGGAGATTCAGGAGAGGGAAGAATGGGGGAGAGTGGGCATGGCATACAGACAACAAATGAAGAATACTGTTCAGAATACTATTAAAACTCTACCAACAGTCAGCACCAGGTCAAAGAAGCTTTATTTATGTCACACTCCAAAATTCCTTTTCCCTTTTCCTTTAAAATTCATCTGCCATGCACCATGACTTTTGCCAAATTGTCAGATAATTATGAACAGTATATTATAAAGATGAGTTAAGAGAAACCTGTGTTATTAATCAGGTTATTACAGGGGTCCTGGGATCACTATGACGCCTCAAAATGATTCTGTAACACATAGAATTACAGATGACAGCATTCAGATTCTGGCAAGTAGTGGTCAATCTGGAAACCTGAAGTCACAGTTGATTTCCAAGTCCAAGGAAATAAGTTATACTCTTCTAAGACTGAGCTGAAAGACTCTGACTCTATCCTTGTGGATGACAACATTTCTGCAGAATCTCCTCTAAATGAAAATACTTCCTAATCTGGAGGAGGGAGCTTGGTAGAAGGCTGCCAGTTCACACCCACCAGCCACTCCTCGGAAGGAAGGTTGGGCAATCTACTTCTGTAGTGATACTCCTTGGAAACACAAGGAGGGGTTGCTATAAGTCGGGTCCAACTGGATGGCACATAACAACAACAACAACAACAATCTGGAGGAATATCAAGAATCACCTGAAATCCGGATGAAGATGAAATGGAAGCTAATGACATATAAGCAAAGCCAGAAAAAAAAGTGTTCTCAGACAAAATCTTACTATGAATTTCAGATGTAACCCCAAAATGGTTGGTATGACTGCCCTAAGGAAAGATGTTGAAGTTTTTCTGATGCTAATCAGGATTACCAGGACTCCTGGAGAGCTTACTATAGGACATAGCAAGAACAGTATACTGCTGCTTTTCAGTCATATTATTGGAATGCCTAGAGACATTCAAGTTGGATGGCAGCCTATCACATGAATTTATATGCAAGATATAATGTGTAGTAACCAGTAATTATAAGTTATATTTGAGACCACTAAGAAATATCAACTACTGATAACTACAGTAAAGTGGCAATACAACAGCATTTATGTGAAAAGATGAGGCTTTCCTCTGAGGCACAGTTTTTTGTGGGTTTTTTTTTTTTTTTTTTACATTGTTTGGATATAAAAACCAAACCAAACCCATTGCCGATGAGTTGGATCTGACTCACAGTGACCCCTCCTAGGGTTTCCAAGGCGGTATCACTACTAAAGTAGATTGCCCAACCTTCCTGTCAAGGAGTGGCTGGTGAGTTTTAATGGCCAGCCTTCTGGTTAGCAGTCAAATGCCTTAGGAACTACAGGATCAGAGCTCCTCTTGCTTGCATATAAGCCAGGTATATTTTCCTTTTTTTTTTTTTTTTAAGGAATTTCATGGATTAGGTTCTTGAAAGAGAATTTTTGAGACAGAGCTAAAGGTCTCAGGGTATGGTGTTTTCTCTAAACTATTCAAAAAAATATTTTAAAAAGAGATATACAAATCATTGCTTAAAAATAAAAAGCTGATGCAAGCTGCCATCTAGATGCAATGATGGGTCTCTCCTCATCCAGAGCAAAGAAGAATGAAGAAAACCAAAAATTCATAGAAACAATTAGTCCTAGC
>NW_006921858.1:2325196-2340788 GCF_000298275.1 Orycteropus afer afer | reverse complement strand
GTATGGAAAGTGAATTTGCTCTGTAAATTTTCACCCAAATCACAATAATAAATACATAAATAAATAAATATAAATAAAAAGCTGAAACTTGAAAAAATTTTAAAAGTTGAAACTGTGGAGTGTTTTAAAAATGTAGCTCAGCCTTACCTCCCAGACATACTGATTCAATACATTTTTATTTTTTTAAGGGGAAGGAAGAGTCAGGTAATTCATTTGTTCAGTCATGAATGAAAATCAATGTGCTATGGACCCACCAGGAGCTCTGGTGGTGTGGTACCTAAGGCATTTGACTGCTAACCAGAAGGCTGGCGGTACAAACCCACCAGCCACTCCTGGGAAGGAAGGTTGGGCAATCTACTTCAGTAGTGATGCTGCCTTGGAAACCCAAGAAGGGGTCACTATGAGTCAGGTCCAACTCCACGACAGTGAGTTTGGTTTTTGATTTTATGGACCCACCAGCCACTCCTCAGAAGGCAGAATGGGCAATCTACTTCCCTTAGTGATCCTGCCTGGGAAACTCAAGGAGGAGTCGCTATGAGTGGGATCTAACTGGAGGGCGGTAAGTTTTGTCTTTTTTGGTTTTTATGAAAAGTATGCTAAATTACTCTTGGTTTCCTAACTTGAGTTTTTCAGCACTGTCATCTAAGACTGCAGTAATTTATTTAAAACAACAAATAAAATCCAAATCCTACTAGCTAATCAAAACCTAAACCCACTGCTGTTGAGTTGATTTGGACTCACAGTGACCCTACAGGACAAAGAACTGCCCAAAGGGTTTCCAAGGCTGTAATCTTTATGAAAGCAGACTATAACTTCTTTCTCCCACAGAGAAGGTAGTGGTTTCCCACCACCAACTATTCGGTTAGCAGTAGAGAGCTTAACCACTGTACCACTACTGACTAAGATCTATAATAACAAAATTTTTATTATCATTTGTTTACGTTATGCAAACGAACTGAGAAAGTGTAACATTAAACTGGTTTTTAAACTGTTCAGCTTTTAATTCACTTGAAAATAATTGAGACTAAAACCAGTTTTATTTGAACACTCCTAATTCAGAAACATTTGCAGCAGTATATTGATAGGGAACGTCCAGAGGTTCAAGCCGGATTCAGAAGAGGACGTGGAACAAGGGATATCATAGCTGTTGTCAGATGGATCTTGGCTCAAGGCAGGGAATACCAGAAAGATGTTTACTTGTGTTTTATTGACTATGCAAAGGCATTTGATTGTGTGGATCATGACAAATTATGGATAACATTGAGAAGAATGGGAATTCCTGAGCACTTGATTGTACTCATGAGGAATCTGTACCTTGACCAGGAGGCTGTCGTTTGAACAGCACAAGGGGACACTACATGGTTTAAAATCAAGAAGGGAGTGCATCAGGGTTGTATTCTGTCTCCACACTTATTCAATCTATATGCTGAGCAAATAATCCGAGGAGCTGGACTGTATGAAGAAAAACGTGGTATCAGGATTGGAGGAAGAATCATTAACAACCTGAGATATGCAGACGATACAACTTTGCTTGCTGAAAGTGAGGATGACTTAAGGTACCTACTGATGAAGGTTGAAGAATACAGTCTGCAGTATGGATTACATCTCAACATAAAGAAAACAAAAATCCTCACAACTGGACCAATGAGCAGCATCACAATAAATGGAAAGAAGATTGAGGTTGTCAAAGAATTCACGTTGCTTGGTTCTACAATCGATGCCAACAGAAGCAGCAGTCAGGACATTAGACGATGTGTAGCATTGGGAAAGTCAACTGCGAAGGAACTGTTTCAAGTGCTGAGGAGCAAGGATATCTCATTGAGGACTAAGGTGCGCCTGACACAAGCCATGATATTTCCAATCGCCTGGTATGCATGTGAGAGCTGGACAATGAATAAGGAAGACCGAAGAAGAGTTGATGCTTTTGAGTTGTGGTGCTGGCGGAGAATGCTGAAAGTACCATGGACTGCTAAAAGAACTAACAGATCTGTCCTGGAGGAAGTGCAGCCAGAATGCTCCTTGCAAGCAAGAATGGCCAGACTTTGTCTCACCTATTTTGGTCATGTTGTCAGAAGGGACCATTCCCTGGAGAAGGATGTCATGCTTGGTAGGGTGGAGGGTCGACGAAAGAGGGGGAGGCCTTCAAGGAGATGGATTGATACGGTGGCTGCGATGATGGGCTCAAGTATAGCAGGGATTGTGGGGCTGGCGCGGGATTGGGGAGTGTTTCGTTCTGCTGTGCATGGGGTCGCTATGAGTCGGAAACGACTCGACGGCACTTAACAACAACAAGAAAATAAAATTTAACCTTTAAGTTATTCAAATGGAGTTATTTACCATTAAAAAAATCCATCATAAATATTAATTGGAATGGAGAAAACTTAAGATTAAATATGTAAAATATCTGTGTGTAGAATAATAAAATAAGCAGGTATTTCAAAACAGCTTGAGTATTTTGATGTTAAATAATATTAAATTTTATATTTTTAAGCATATAAGGAAAATGCTAAAGAATAAGTATGGTAGAAAAAATAAGTTACCTTAGACTTTATTTCATCTATAATTCAAAAAACAAAATCTCGATTGATGAATAAAACAAACAAAACTATTAAATAGGACATCAATAGAAATCCGGAGTAAATCTCATTCTATTACAAGAACTGGGCAGCTAAAGTAGATATTAACTGTGGAAAGGCTCAGTGTCAAAACTCATTTGGAAATTAAGGACCTGATCTCCCAAACAGCATTCCTTACATATAGATTTGAGACAGAAAAATAATTAACAGGCAGGTATGTCAAGATATCTTCAAAAGGAGAAAACCAAAAAGTTCATAAAGCTTTCAAGCTGGGATACTTTCCCCATATTTCCCACTGCCATAAAGCCAATTCCAACTCATAGCAATCCTATAGGACTGAGTAGAACTACTTATATAGGGTTTCCAAGACTGTAAATCTTTATGGAAGCAGTCAGTCTCATTGTTCTTCCAGAATGGCTGGTGGGCTTGAACTACAGACCTTTGGGTTAGTGGCCCAATTAGTTAATCACTGCACCTCCAGAGCTATTAAGCCATCATTAAAAGAGTATTTATTTTTAAAAATCTTTCCACAGCTATAAAATAGGAGAAACCATACTTAATATCCATTTGCAACATTAATACTCATCACAGTCAGTATGATCTGAATCTGTGAATGCTAAAATTCTGTTGATCTGTCTCTTCACTGTATGCCTCTCATGACATGGTATTTTATTTTAGATGACTGTAACACCATTGGAATTTATAGCAGTTTTGCAACATTAAATTAACCATTGCAATCAAGTGGATTCTGACTCATTGTGACCCTATAAGACAAAGTAGAACAGTCCCTTTAGGGTTTCCAAGGCTATGTGTCTTTATGGAGGCAGACTGCCCTATCTTTCTCCTGTGGACCACCTGCTGGTGGGTTTGAACCACTAACCTTATGGTTAGCAAACAAATGCCTTATTTACTGCACCACCAGAGCTCCTAGACATTTCATTACAAATTGAATTTATCCAATACCTTCCTCAAGATAATGATTCTCCCATCTGATACAGCAAGGAGACTTTAGTGTATTGGCACTAATTCCAGATATTTTCAAACATTTTTCTCCTACACATATTAAGATAAAGATTGTAGGCTTTCCCTCCTCCCATTCCAGCCCCAGAGCCAAGTTATCTTCATAATGGGAGCTGCCATAGTGACAGCAAGAAAATGAGCCAATTATCTATGCTTGTTCTTGGATTACTAACTGTCATTACCAGTGAAATTGGAATTAACCAGAACTGTACTTATGGAATGTTCTGATTACCAGGAATTGTTTAATATTCCTTTCTTTCTGCTTCCTGATTTTGTAAGTAAAGTGAGTATAATTTTAGATTCTATTATCTTTAGTTTTGCACAGACTTATAAAATGTACATTTCAAAGGTGAAAGTGTATCAGTAAAAAGATTCAAGAAGTTGATGAGCTATAGGGAGATAGAGTAGCATAATAGAAAGAACACAAACTTGCTAGCCAAACACTTAAATTCAAATGACATTTTGATCATGTATTTTCTGAGACTTTGGGTACCACTAATTTAACTCTTCTGATCCTGTTCTCTTATTATAAATAGTTACATAAGTACTTCTCAATTGATGCTGTGGTGAAGAGTAAATGAATTATATAAATAGCCTACTACAATAAGCACTCAATAAGTGATGCTTTAAAAAAACAAAAAAAAAGTTGCTGCCATAGGCAATATGTTCAAGATGAAATCCACCTTAAAACTGCTTGTAGCGTGACCTAATATCCATAGTCAAATTAAATAGAATATTGTTTAAATATATTTATATCAGATTATTTTACTACAATCAACAGTACTTCCTGATTTTAAAAAAAAGTATTTTTAATCCCAGTTGTGAGAGTTCATAGTATGTGACAAGCTCTCACAGAAATCATTTTAAATATGTATTTCATATTCACATGATAAACGCTTAAACTAGGAATAAAAGAGCCTTCCTTTTTAAATTTACTTAGCATACAAGCCTACCAAATCGGAAAGGGAAAAAAATTGTAACTTTTAAATGGGTCTACCTATCACTTGGGAGCTCTGGAGGCATAGTGCCTAAGGCATCTGACTACTAACCAGAAGGCTGGCACGGCAGTTCAAACTCACCAGCCACTCCTGGGAAGGAAGATTGGGCAGTCTACTTTCGTAGAGACACCACTTCGGAAACCCAAGGAGGGGTCGCTATGAGTCAAATCAACTCGATGGCAGGGAGTGTTTTTTTTTTTTTTAACTGTTACTTAAATGCTCAGGTAATATCTGGAAAATACATCATGTATTTGATAGTTGAACCAACTCTATTTTAACAGAGTACTGTGAAAAATTACTAAGCATAACAAAGTTGTTTTAAAAATTAAGTGGTTAACTGTGGAAAACAGTATGGCCATTCCTTAAAAAGTTGCAATTAGAAATACCATTTGACCCAGCCATTCTATTACTAGGTATATACCCTAAAGAAGTGCGAGCCAGGACAAGAACAGACATATGCATATTCATGTTCATTGCAGCACTATTTATAATAGCCAAAAGATGGAAACAACCTAGGTGTCCATTAACTGAAGAATGGATAACCAAACTATGGTACACACATACAATGGAATACAGTGTAACCCTAAAGAATAACCTAGAATCTGCAAAACACCGCATAACATGGAAGAACTTGTAGGACACTGCAAAACACAAATGCAACCACTGCCATGGAGTTGGATCCAACTCAACTCATAGCAACCCCTCCTTGGGTTTCTGAGGCAGTATCACTATGCAAGTAGATTGCTTAACCCTCCTTCCAAGGAATGCCTGGTGGGTTTGAACAGCCAGCCTTCTGGTTAGCAGTCAAATGCCTTAGGCACTATGCCACCAGAGCTCCTGGAGGACATTATGCTGAGTGAAATAAGTCAGTCACAGAAGGACAAATAGTCCGTAATTGTAAAAAATCAAGGAAAGGTTTATATATGGTAGGAAATTTTCTTTGTTGGTTACCAGAGGTGGGAGAGGAGGGGAGGCAACACTGTTAGATAGGTAGAGGCAAGTATTGATTTGGGTGAAGAGAAGGGCAATGTACCAAATGTGAATGATCAACACAGTGGCACTGAGGTACCTGGGTGGTACAAACAACAAAAATGAACCCTCTTGCACATACAGTACTGCATTGTCAGTGAAGGCAAACACGGATATACAGGTGGATAGATGGGTGGACAGGCTGAACTATTAGGTATGTCTATGCAGGGGGAGTGTACCCAAGACCATGTATAGGGTTGCCAGACAATGTTTCTACAAGTGTATTCCTACGTTCTGTAAGAATTCCCAGGTATATAGTAGAGCTGGCAAGAAGCAAGGTTGTAGTCACTTCTTGGGCACAGCCAGCTACCCAGAGTGTGCAAGTAGTTGGACCTGTGGACTTGGGACCATAGTCACAGGAGACATCAAGCTCAACTGGCATAACATACTACACAAAACATTGTTCCAACTCCTACTTTGGCAAGCAGCTACTGGGATCTTAAAAGCTTCCAAGAGGCCATCTAGATGGAATGATGGGTCTCTCCTCGTCCAGAGTAAAGAAGAATGAAGAAAAACAAAGATTCATGGAAACAATTAGTCCAAGGAACTGGTATACCATGCAATCCTCAGCCTATATGACTATGAGACCAGAAGAACTAGAAGGTGTCCAGCTATCACTGTCAACCACTCGGAAGGGGATCTATGTAGGAGATCCTGGATAGAGAGGGAAAACAATGTGAAACAAAACTCAAAATCATTTGGTGGGGGTAAAAAGGGACCAGGTTTGCTGGTCTGATAGAGCCTGATGGAGCCTGTGAGACTATAGCCCCCAGCTGCCCTTCAGGTCTGGAATTGAACCCACACCTGTGGCTTCCAGCCAAACAAAAGACAGGCATATGAGGTCAACATTTACACTAGGTAGATACACTCCTTGGAGAGAACAGTCGTGGGAGAATAGAAGGGCTGTGTATGCACAGGCACATAGCTCAGGGGGCAGGAGTGTACAAAGGGAAGGACACAGGGAAGAGGTAACTATGGGGAAGTGGAAGGGGAGCTGTTACATTGTGGGAAATTGTCAATGTCATGAGACATGTATGTGGACTGCTATATGGAAAGCAAATTTGCTCTGTAAACTTTCATCCAAATCACAATTAAAATTAAATAAATAAATAAATAAGTGGTTAATACAGTAAAATCTCAATGTTATAAATAAGAATATATTATCAGTGTTAAAACCTCTAATCTTAAATCAAATACAATGTATCTTAACTCCAATAGACTATTTCATAGTATTCTGTACTTCCCTATTATACTTTATTGTCCTTGCTTCTGTAATTGTCTTACACTAAACAATAAACTCTATAGGGAATCTTGCTCACTTCAGCACCTAGCAAGTATCTGGCACAGAGTAAAGCCTCAATAAATAAGTGGATGAAACTGTGGGGAGGAAGTGGGAAGAGAGCTGTTACATTATGGGAAACTGTAGTCAGTGTCATGACACAAAATGTGTATGAACTGCTGTATGGAAAACGAATTTGCTCTGTAAGCTTTCAGTCAAATCACAATAAAAATTTTAAAAAATAAGTGAATGAACTCAAGTATTTAAAATTGCATGATTATTTCTGTTGTAAGAAAATACAGCATTCTAATGTGATCTTATGGAACAAGTTAATTATGGAGTAACTTACACTATACAAGCATGTATTTGAAACAAACTAGTTTACCTAGTATATGTAAATATTACTCAGTTTACCAAATGTAAAAACTTTTTGTACAAGTTTTTAGTAACACACACTTTTCAAATTCATGTGTACATATAAAATTTTTATCTGTTTAATACATTCCTCTCATCTGTAAAGAAAAAGTAGATATGAGTATATATGATTCTTTTAAAACTCTGATATAAGAGTATACCATTATTGATGTCATTTCTATTTCTTTAATCTCACAAAGTCAAAGTTAGCAATTTCTAACCATTTACACAGCAGATTCTATGGATAACTGCTATTACCAACTTTATGTAAAATTTGCCATATATCCAATCCAATTACATATAACCTTATAACAATTTAATAGCATGAGTGAATCATTACATTTGCACATAAGGAAATGTGCACATGCTATCTAATCAAACACATTTTAAAAGATCTTGCCCTTCATTTTACTGAATTACCTTAATTTGTGAACATATTCTCTAAAATGCTAAATTTCCCTTTAAAGATATGAGTTAAAAACCAGAACTGCTCTTCAACAGAATGTATTTTAAAAGTACAACCAAAAATTAACTAACTGTCTAAATATTTATCTTTCCTAAATAAAGTAAAGGAGCTCTGGTGGCGTAGTGCCTAAGGCACCTGACTGCTAACCAGAAGTCTGGAGGTTCAAAAACCCACCAGCCACTCCTTGGAAGGAAGGTTGGGCAATCTACTTCCGTACTGATACCGCCTCAGAAACCCAAGGAGGGGTCACTATGAGCCGGGTTCGACTTGAAGGCAGTGAGTTTTTAAATAAAGTAAAATATTTTTTGATTGAGTTAAAAAGTGAAATTTAACAATTTCTTAAATTTCTCTAGAAAACACATAATGAACTCTGCTAGTTGCCTTAGAATCACTTCCAACTCGTGGCAACCCACATGTATCAGAGCAGAAATATGCTTCATAGAGTTTTCAATGAGTGATTTTATTGAAGTAGAGCACCAGGTCTTTCTTCCAATGTGCCTCTGGGTGGACTTGAACCTCCAACATTTTGGTTCACAGCCTAGTACTTAATTGTTTGCAATACCCAGGGATTCCATAATGGATTCTATAAACACTAAAATTAATTCCAAATAAATATATTTTTTAATTTTATGGAGTATTTCTCTGCATTTATAAATAATTTTTATCTTAAATCGTTTGTAGTATTTTTACAATACAAACTAAACTTTTTTAAAAGAATTCTCTAAGTGGAAAATGAGTAATAGCAGGCACACCCACACAAAGATTTTTCCTTAAAGCAATAATTCATATCTGCATGTTTTAAAAAAAATTATAGCTAAACCTTGATTATTCAAAGACTATTCTTCTGGGTATTTAGATTTAGATTCTTATTTCCCTCGAATTATCTTTACTTCTACCACTTATCCAAGGGATTCTGAAATTGTTATGGTACATGGATCACATTCTCTCACAAAACACCTAATTCATCTACTTTCATTTATGTGGGTGTGTGCTGGAATGGGAAGTGTACTACAAAGAGGTGGGACCTTCCATAATTGAAAAGATTACTATACTTTTGTGATAATGTATAGGGTATTTATGGGTGGTTTTCTTTTTTGTTTGTTTGTTTTTTAAGTAGGATTGTGAATATAAATAGCAGCCAAGTGGCTGAGAAATGGTAAACACACAATGCATGATATATCTTATCATGATACTTGTTTGTTATAAAATGTAAATACCATCCATTTCAAAAGTTAAAACTGACAAAATTCAACAGGACAGAAAATAAATGCTGGCGAGGAGGTGGACAGATTGGGACTCTTATACACTGCTGGTGGGACTGTAAAGTCGTACAACCACTGTGGGAAGCAGTATGGCGATTCCTTAAAAAATTGGAATTAGAAATACCATTTGACCAAGCCATTTCATTACTAGGTGTAGCTCTGGTAGCATAGTGCCTAAGGCACTTGACTGCTAACCAGAAGGCTGGCGGTTCAATACCACCAGCCACTCCTCAGAAGGAAGGTTGGGCAATCCTACTTCCGTAGTGACACTGCCTCGAAAACCCAAGGAGGGGTCGCTATGAGTCAGGGTTGACTTGACAGCAAATAACATAACATCACATAACATCCTAAAAAAGTGAAAGCCATGACAAGAACAAATATATGCACACCCATGTTCATTGCAGCACTATTTACAACAGTCAAAAGATGGAAACAACCTAGGTGTCCATCAACGGGAATGGATAACCAAACTATGGTACATACACACAATGGAATACCGTGCAACCCTAAAGAATAACCTAGAATCTGCAAAATACTGCATAACATGGATGAACTTGGAGGACATTATGCTGAGTGAAGTAAGTCAATCACAGAAAGACAAATATTGTATTAGTCCATTACTATAAAAGTCAAGGAAAAGTTTATCTATGGAAGAAAATTTTCTTTGTTGGTTACCAGGGGTGGGAGGGGAGAGGAGGGAACACTGTTAGACAGGTAGAGATAAATACTGATTTGGGTGAAGAGAAGGGCAATGTATCAACTATGAGAGATCAACATGGTGGCACTGAGAAAGAGGAAGACATAGAAGGTACATGGGAGGTACAGATAACAAAGATGGACCCTTTTGCACATACAGTACTGCGTTGTCAGTGAAAGCAAACATGGGTATACAGGTGGATAGATGGGTGGACAGGCTAAACTATTAGGTATGTCTACGAAGCAGGGAGCGTATCCAAGACCATGTACAGGGTTAGCAGACAATGGTCCTATAAGTGTACTTGTATGATCTGAATTCCCAGGTGTATAGTAGAGCTGACAAGGGACAAGGTTGTAGTCACTTCTTGGTCACAGCCAGCTACCCAGAGGGACCGAGTAGTTGAACCTGTGGGCTCAGGACCATAGCCACAGGGGATTTCAAGCTCAATTGGCATAACATACTACACAAAACATTGTTCCACCTCCTACTTTGACAAGCAGTAACTGGGATCTAAAAAGCTTGCAAGCAGCAATGGGTCTCTCCTTGTCCAGAGCAAAGAAGAATGAAGAACACCAAAGATTCATGGAAACAATTAGTTCTGGCACCTGGTACACAATGCGACCCACAGCCTATATGACTATGAGACCAGAAGAACTAGATGGTGCTCGACTACCACTGTCAACCACTCAGAGGGGAATCTATGTAGGAGATCCTGGACAGAGAGAGAGAACAATGTGGAACAAAACTCAGAATCATTTGGGGGGAAAAAAAGAAGGGGGGGGTGACCAGGTTTGCTGGTCTGATAGAGCCTGGTAGAGCCACTGAGACTATGGCCCCTAGCTGCCCTTCAGGTCTGGAATTGAACCCACACCTGTGGCTTCCAGCCACACAAGAGACAGGCTAATGAATTGAACATATACCTGAGGCAGATATACTCCTTGGAGAGAACAACCATGGAAGAAAGAAGGGCTGTTTATGCACAGGGAGAAGCTCAGGGGGCAGGAGTGCATGGATGTATAGACGCAGGGAAGAGATAACTATTGGGAGGAAGTGGGAGGGGAGCTGTTGCATTGGGGTAAATTGTACTCAATGTCATGAGACAAAGTGTATGTGAACTGTTGTATGGAAAGTGAATTTACTCTGTAAATTTTCACCCAAATCACAATTTAAAAAAAAAAAAGTTAAGACTGAAAGATAACCATGCACGATCTAGAGAACAACCTCCAGATCACTAATGACCTTCACACAGACTCACTACACCAAAGCAGATTTAAGTTTGTTTTGAAAATTTAACCATGTCATTGCTAGGAAGTAACTGCAAGCCATTAGTCAACAGATAAAGGCAAAAAGTAAACTAAAATCAGTAATTTCACACTAGTCAAAATTCTTAGTAAAAATGTTAGTGGAGGATGATTTATAATAATCACCTCAAAAGGTGACAAGCAATGTCTCTTTATTCTAAACTTTGGCTTCAAGCAAATATAAAATAATCAACCTCAAGCAGTTTAAGGATAGAATGACAGATGTGAGAAAAGAAAAAAAAATTTTAAACCACTGGTTAGAATAAGGGCTCTCTCACTGTCTATGTATTTCATTACCTACATTATATACCAAAGATTATTAAGAAGTAACGATAAAAAGATCCTTAAAATTGCTAGACCTGAGGATTTTAACAAATGCTTATATTCCAACATTCTGAGAGAACTGAAGTGGAAAAACAGAGATTTAGAGATATGCTGTAATAGTTAAACAAAAACTCATAAGGCATATACTACATAATATGCACTCCATACTACAATTTAAAATCTTCACCCTTTTCCACATGAGTTAATCTAATTATTATCACCTTGAATTAAACTGAACTCGTAAAACATTATTAGTACCACTATGTATATGGCAGTCAGTTTGGTTTAAGTTTGTATGTATATGGCAATAAGAGCTCTGGTGACCTAGTGCCTAAGGCATTTGACTGCTAACCAGAAGGCTGCTTCAAACCCACGAGCCATTCTACAGAAGACTGGGCAATCTACCGCGGTAAAGACAATGGGATTGCTATGAGTTGGAATCAACTAGATGGCAGTGAGTTTGGTTTTTGGTTGTTTTAATGTATATGGCATAGTCAGTTTTCTCCTGTCTTCTGTTCTTAATATGACTTTTAAAAAACAAAGAAGCACACAGAATAAAGCAAAGCAGAAACAAAACAAAAACTAAAAACCAGAAACTTTCAGTGTATAATTTCTTCTACAATGGGTAACAAAAGTTAAAATCAATGATAAATGAGGTTTTAGATTATTTGTGAATTTCATTTAAATCCATGCAATGGGTATATCAGGTCTCAAAAGCTAAGATACATGGTATCTGCTATCAGAATGCCAGAACTACCATTTCTAGGAAGTAACTTTTATACCGGCAGCTTCTGAAAAATGTTAATGGGTATGCAACACATACATTATTTCTTGTACTAGAATTAGAAAAGCAAAAGGGAAAATACTATCCTTCTTCCAACATATATCGCTTAAGGTTAGAATTCACTGCAAACACAGCCCACATCAGAACACAGTAAGGAAATACCTTTATTGACAAACCAACTAGAAAATAATGCACTATCAGAAGGGGCTCTCTGGTAGCATAGTGCCTAAAGCACTTGACTGCTAACCAGAAGGCTGGTAGTTCAAACCCACCAGCCACTCCTCAGAAGGAAGATGGGGCAATCTACTTCCGTAGTGATACTGCCTTGGAAACCCAAGGAGGAGGGGTCGCTATGGGTCAGGCCTGACTCGATGGCACATAACAACAACAACAACAACAACAAGGGGCTCAACTTATGTTAACTATCTTCCCAAGTGATAGTAAAAGGTAAGAAAGAAAGCATTTAGTAATAAATACTTAGTGTTTATCATGGACCAGGAACTGTTAACTGCTTTAAAATGTTAACTCATCTAATCCTCACGATCACTCTTATGAGTTAGGTAATACTGTCATCCTTGTTTTTCAGATGGCAAAACTAAGACAAGACATGACAAGGTTAAGTAGCTCGCCCAAGGTTACTTTGCTGGTCAATGACAAACACCGAATTCAGGCCCAAACTGCCTAACTTCAAAGTCTGTGCTCTTAATCAGTTTGCTATGCTACCTCTCTAATCTAATGACAAAAATAATCTAATCATATTGTAAAATAATTCAATGTTAAATCCAAGTTAAAATTTTCAAATAGTGAAATGTTTTAACTATTATAAGAACATAAGACTGTCCATCTTCTTTTTAAATGTTTCCCCCAGATATATCCTCTTTGCTTAAATGTAATGATGCTCTCCTTGAAGAATTGAAGAGGAAGGTAAAGAAAGTCTGACCCCAGGGTTTATGGCTTTAAGTAAACAATGCTAGAGCAGTATTTGATACTTCTATTACAAATATTAAAATTCTTGGTTAGATCTAATTAATGTCTTAATGTTCTAAACATACTCAATTAAGATATGTCAAAGGGAATGAATGCTTCTATTTTAATACCCTATCTGAACATCCCTAAAAGGAAAGAGGGAGGGAGGGCTTCATAGGGGTGAGAGTTTATATAAACATGTCAATTCACTGAAACACACAAGATGACATACACTCAAAGTGCCAACAAAACTATATCCCAGGAATATTGAGTATGTGCTAAAGAGCTATACTCTAACACTTTAATTTTCTTTTTATCTTTTGGTAAGCAGGAAGCACTTACATGTATGTTTACCTGAACATCTTGCAACAGATAACTACAAAAATAAATTGCTTCATTTATAGAATGTAAAAGGGGATTATAGAATGCAAATATTAACACTTGTCACGGATACTGATCCTTCAGTTTTCAATATCTAGGGAAAAAAGTACCAGCTAAAATATAGAAATCCTATTAATCACAGGTAGAGTCAAGCAAGAAAAATATTTTATTGATTCTGTTAGTATTACATAATAACACTCATTCCATATCTTCTGATCTTAGATTTTTAACCTCATCATCCTGTAAGATTGAGCAAAATAATGACTGTTACGGAACTAGCTCCAGTTAGTGAATGACAAGGAAAGTAAGTGCCTGTACAGAAATTAGTATTTTATCTCCTTCTTGTATAAATTAGATGTTCAGAAAAATTACAAAGATGACCTTGCCGAATCAAAAGTTTTAAACTTTGCAAGTATAACCAAGATTATCACTCTGAAAGCTTCCAATCATTGATTAGAAACAGTGCATCAAAAGCCTAAAAAGGTTACATATTCCACAATCAGCAAGCTAAAAACTACTTTATTTCTCAGTTTAAAAGAAAACAAGTAAAAGTTTATTTTCAACACACAGATAAGCAAAATAAATTATTTTTTAATAGTTCTCATCTTCCATAAAAAGCCAAAGGTAATAGTTATTCTTCCCTCAACGCTTGTTGTAGGATATAGAATGACAAGAGTGAGGTAGTGCCAACTCCCTAATGTTAAGTACCTCAAAACTTAAACTCAAGAGAGGCTGCTTTTTATACTCCACCAGCCACCTGCTTTCAGCAGCTTCCCTCATGGAATGCAGTGGTTTCCTAAAACACCATCATCAGACATTTATCAAAATGGGCTTTCCTTGTGGGAATGCTTCACACTTTGCACTACCTCACCAACCTGCTTATTCAAGAATGGAACATAAGGCTGTGTCGTGCTTCATATATACGTATATATATTATAGTACTTTCATACAATAAGTGTGCCTTTATGTTCGGGCTGAGGGAGAAACGCTTGCGGTGAAACAATTTACATAAAAGTTGCAGGTCCCATGTGACGTATGGGCTGCACATCTACTACATAGTCCACGGTCCTTGTGCCCCATCCCTTAAGGAGTTCCCACTTCATCCCAAAGAAACTTAGACAAGTCATTAGGCATGCTCGTTAGGGGCTTCTCCATAAACCGCCGCTTTCTCCAAATGCTCTGGATAGGAAGCAAAGTGGTAGATTTCTCAAGAAAATCCTTGAGGCTAGATTGTCAAAGGCACAAGAAACAATTCAGCGGGGGAGGAGAGAAGGTGCTGAAACAGTGGTGCTGCAATCAAGGAATTCTTTTCAGAGACAAGAGAAAAGGAACCTGTTGAAGAGGCAAAGGACCTCGCTTTTATTTGTTGCTACTCTTTCCAGGGTCTCTCGCCCCCAGCTGCTGGGATAACCGAACCGAATTCCTGCTTCAGCCCTTGGGGGTCAAACCCTGCCCACCAACTGCCATTACTCCCCAAACAACGCACAGCGACAGTAAAACCTTACACCACCCCTCATTTCCACCCTCACCACACACACAAATCCGCGTTCCCTTCGGACCCCGAGTAGCGGCCGTGTTCCTAAGAGGCCTGGGCCGCGGGCGGGGAGAGCCGCAGGCGGCGTGGCGCAGGGGCTGCTCCGCCGCCTCACGCGACTCCCTGGCTTCCCCGACACCGACAAGGCCCCTGCGCAGTTCTCCCAAGGAGCCTCTGCTCAGGAGCCCTGAAAGGCAAGAGGGGTCGAGCGGGCAGCGACACGCGCGTCCACAACAAAACCCCCACAACACCCCGCCAGCCCACGGCCGCCTTGGCGTCCCCGGACCTGGGGACCCCGCGACCCTGGGAGGGTCCCCAGCCCGCCGCACACAAAGCTCCTCGGGCAACTTTGACACGTTTGGCGAGTGGGGACCCAGCACTACCCCCACCGCTACCCCCAAAAGACTGCAACCCGGAGGGGGTGGTCGGAGGCACAACAATACGGGGTCATCGTAATCGCCATTAATACTCATTAGCAGCCCCCCGCGGCGGAGGCGAAAGCTGCTCCCGCCCGCGCCCACCTAACCCCCGAGCCACGGCCCGCCGCCCCTGGCTTCTCCT
>NW_006921858.1:2322664-2324226 GCF_000298275.1 Orycteropus afer afer | reverse complement strand
CCCCGTGCACTCACTCCCTCTCCCTCTCTTTTTCTCTCTCCCTCAGAGTTTTATTGTGTCTGATTTTTTTTCTTCCCTTCCTCTGTCTGTCCACACAGTTCAGGTTTCTGGGGTAAACAGGGTTTCAGATGAAGCGAGGAGGAGTAGGCAGCGCGGGCAGAAGGAGAACTCTAGCGGCAGTGGCCGGACTTGCTTCTTTCCGCCAAAGGGGTTTTATGTACATTCATATTATACAAATAATATAAATACATTTTTATTTATTCGCACTTACCCTCCCTTCCTTTCTTTGGCGCCTCCAAAAATTGTTTCAGCATACTCTTATCAATCCACAAATGCATTTTTGCACCAATATATACGTCAAAGATACATCCATGTAGGTACGCTTGAGTAAAAGCAGTACACACAAAGATTTAAGCACTCATATCATTGTTAGCCTTTGACAGTAAGAAGGTGTAATTCTCAGTCAAGATAGGATTGTATGTGGGATATATCAATTTTACAGTTGACATTGTATAGAACTACAAAGTCTTTGAGAAACATTACATTTTAAAATAAAATTTATAAGATAATTTTAGTATCTTTTTAATCCTATCAAAAATAAGAATTTTGAGAGTATGCTTAGCCTCATTTCATAAATATGACTTAAAAGAAAAAAAGACCATTCATTGTCAATCTGGCCAGAAAGCTACAAGTTTGTGTGAGAAGTAGGTTGTCTTTCATAGTTTGTAATTCTAGATCTAACCAGAGAAGATCTGCTTAAGAAAGTCTTGGAGAAGAACATTCATTTAGAGTTTTCACATTTTTTTTCTCCAATGACCTTTCTCCACTAGAACTTTGGAAGGAAAACTTGTCCGCCAAAATTTCATACCATGATTTTCATTGCAAATATGTACCTGAAAATCATTGGGAAGAGATTAGAAAATTTGGGATTCTGATCCAGATTATTAAGAAGCTCGGGTGGTGTAGTGCCTATGGCATTTGACTGATAACCTGAAGATTGGTGGTTCAAACCCACCAGTTACTCCGTGGAAGGAAGACTGGGTGATCTACTTCAGTAAAGATTTATTGCCTCGGTTTATCATTTTTCTTTGAGGTTACCCTGTGATATATAATTTTCTCCCCAAGTTTAGAACAGTCCATTCTATCTTGCTCTTGACTTCCTCACCGTTTAGAAGTTCTGTAACTGCACAGTATTTTCCCTGTTTTTGGTTTGTAGTTGTCCTCACTTGCCAATTGATGTCTCTGGTTCCCTGTTTACAGTCTTGTAAGCTTATTTTGCTTGGGATATGTCCATAGCTATGGCTTCTGGGTTGTCATCTTGTATATTAATAGTCAGTTGTTGTTTGCTATTTTTGGTTCTCTGTTCAAAGGACTCCCTTTGGTAAGTCTTGTAAGGTTGGTCTGGTTTTAACAAATTCCCTTAGTTTCTGCTTATCTGGAAATCTCCCAATTTCACCATCATATCTTAGGAGCTCTGGTAGCATAGTGGCTAAAGCACTTGACTGCTAACCAGAAGGCTGGCGGTTCAAACCCACCAGCCACTCCTCGGAAAGAAGGTTGGG
>NW_006921858.1:2310882-2322564 GCF_000298275.1 Orycteropus afer afer | reverse complement strand
GGTTTTATATATACCATCCCATTGCCTTCTCGCTTGCATGGTTTGAGCTGAGAAATCAGAGTTTATTCTTACTGGTTGTCCTTTGTAAGTTATTTTTGTTTTTCCCATGCTGCTTTCAGGATTCTTTCTTTGTCTTTGGTTTTGATGAGTTTGATGATGATATGTGTTGGTGATTTTCTTTTGGGGTCTGTTCTGGTTACCTAGTGCCGCTCTGACAAGAATATACCATAAATGGTATGGCCTTAACAAACAGGAGTATATTTTCTCACAATTTGGAGGCTAAAAGTTCCAGTTCAGAGTGCCAGGCTCTAGGGGTTGGGTGAAAGCCCCTCGACCTTGGGCTTCAGCTCTACCTCTTGCTCCTGGCTCACTGAAGCTAGAGACATCTCTTCACTCAGGCAGCTACTGGCTATTGAGGCTAACAAGCCCAAGGTTGACAAATAAAATGGCACAGTCCCGATGTTACCAAACCACATGGCAGGCCATTAATTCAAGTCCATTATAAGTCCCAAGGTCGACAGAGCATGGCAGGCTGCTGAACTATGACATGGCTACATGCAGGGTCCAAGTGTCTCATAAGCTAGAGACCATTCCCAAGACTTCTCCTTATATACAGGAAGCAGACCACATCCCAAAGGCAGCTACTCAGCTTGTGGTAGATCCCACCATGGAGTTGATTGCCAGTCTCATCATGGGAAGTAACTACCACCAGCTGCCCAGCCACTCAACCAGACCCAGCCAAGTTGACACACAAACATAACTACCACAGGGTCTATCCTGTTTGGGGTTCGTTGGAATTCCTAAAGGGATATATTCTCATCTTTCATCATATCAGAGAAGTTCTCTTCCAACAAATCTTGGACAATTTTCTCAGTGGTTTTATTTTTCTCTTCCTGTTCTGGAATTCCAGTGACACATAGGTTATTCCTTTTGATGGTATCCCACATGAACCTTAGGCTTTCTTCATTTTGTTTTGATCTTTTTTCTGATTGACCCCTTTCTAAAGATGTGTTCAGGTATTTGTCTTCAATCTCATTAATTCTGTCTTCCATTTCATCAATTCCACTCCTTTGCCCTTTCAATGTGTTATCTATTTCTGACAATTTAGTATTAATCTTCTGGATTTCTGTCTGTAGATTTTGAATCATTTCTAATTTTTCATTTATTTTGTCATTTTGTTCTTGTATTTTCTTCCAAAATTCTTGTAGGGTTTTGTCTGTGTTTCCCTTGGTCTGTCTCTCAATCCTCTGAAGATACCTAAATAAAATTCTTTTGAATTCCTTATCAGAGAGTTCCAATGCTGCTGCTTCCTCAGGGATGTGTTCTGGATCTGTATCCTGCTCCCTTGTTTCTACCACTTTATCTTGCTTCTTTGTGTGGGTGGTGATGGTCTGTTGTCTTCGAGACCTTGTGGCGTTGTTGTATTTAGATCCTCGTTAACTGTGTGTAAAGAGTAGCCAACAGTGACTCAAGCTCTTTGGTGGTTGTTTATCATTGGCCTGTTGGTGGAGAAGGAAGGGGTGGTTCTCACTCAGTAAGTGAAGCTGTAAGACGTGTGGGTGTAGTTGTGTCGTATGGGGACTGTTACTGTCCTCCACTCAGACAAAAATAACAATTGAATAAGCTACAAAAAAGTAAAAGCAAATGGACAGGAGCAGCAACCAAAAAAAGAAAAAAAGGGGAAAAAAAACCCCACAATATCTGGGGAGAGGGCAATATGAGAAAAAAGGTGGAGAAGGGGAATAATGAAGAAAAAAATGAGAAAAACACAAAAAGAAAAACAAGGAACGCGGTTAACCATGAGAAAGAAAAAAACAGTTGCAACCAGGAACAAGGAAAAGAAAAAAACTGAAAACTAGAACCTGGGAGGGGAAGAATAAAGAATAATAGTAAAAAGGACAAAAGTAATAATAATCGTAGTAGTTTTAAAACAGACAAAAACAAACAGAAAAAAGGGGAAAAAAAATCAGGGCAGGCCAGGGCAGGGTACCCAGGCTCCAACCGAGGATGCAGACTGGGACGGAATTCCTGCCAGCCCAGAAGATGGGTGGGAGTGAGGGATGACCCCACCTCCGCTCACCAAGAGGGTGTAGGGTATAAGAGTAACAAGGGGAATGTAGCATCTTTCCAGTCATCCGTGTCCGGAATGTCTTTGCGGTTCCCAGCAAGTGGAACCTGTTCTTAAGTCCCTGGAATCTGGGAGAGTGCTGTCACTTGAAATATCCAAAATGGTTGAGCCGCTTGTAAACATTCAAAATGGCTGCGCCCTCCGGACAGGCAAAAATCCACAGCTCAGCCCGCCTTCCTCTTCGCTGCTTCCCCTTTTATTCACCAGCCACCCTAGCAGTCCTCTGTGCAGTCACTGGCTAGCAGGGCTGATTTTTAGGTTAATTCTTAGGTCCTACCACCACTTAGCAATATCCAAGCTGTCTGTGCTGTCAGGATTGCTGCCAGACCACAACTCTGTATGTCTCCTTTTTTGGTGTTTTCATGCAAATTCTTCTGCTAGTTGGAGTTTAGTCCACTTTTATATCCTTCTCTTCAAAGCTCAGGGGTCCAGGATTATCTTATTTATCTGTGTTAATTGGTTCCCCTTTTCTTTGTTGAAGAGGGTCTGTGCAGTCTTTCTGCCTATTCCACCATCTTACCGGAACTCCCGATTACTGCCTCAGAAACCGAAAGTCAGAATCAACTGAATGGCAGTGAGTTTTTTTTGGTTTTGTTTTTGTTTTTCAGTTAATTCTGTTTATCAATCTGCTTTTATGGTGAGTCCCTAGAGCCTAGGAAACCCTGTGGTTTCTACACTGCCCTATAGGCTCACTAGGAATCAGAATCAACTCTACACCACGCAACAACACAGTTAGAACTTAAGAATGCATAGTGCTTTAATAGGTGGGCTATGTTGTACACCAGTCATTAATGACTTTATATTTCAAATACCAAGGAAACTACTTTTTAAACATTCACAGTCCAGGTTCTGATAAATCCCAGAGAGTTTTTGATTATCCCAACCAAAGCCCAAACCTATTGCAATCAAGTCGATTCTGACTCATAGTGACCCTATAGGACAGAGTAGATCTGCCCCATAGGGTTTCCAAGGCTGTAAATCTTTACAAATAGACTGCCTCATTTTCTCTTGTGGAGTAGCTGTTGTGTTCAAACTGCTGGCCTTTTGGTTAGCAGCCCAATGCCTTAACCACTGTACAACCAGAGCTCCTTGATTATCTCAAGGGATTTCACAATGTTAGTTCATTTTAATTTTAAGGATAAATGTATGGTATTAAAATTTCAAGCCATACCTGGCTTAAATGCTGGACCAGGAATTCCAACAATGAATTGCTTTAATTTAAGTAAATCACCCTTTAAAAAAAAAAATTCTAGTACTTAATCTGCGAAAAAGAGGGTCTGCATAGTTCCATGTACGTTGTAGTGGTTGCTCAAGTGACATAAGGTCATGTGTATAAAGGAAAGCTTGCCGTTTAGCAAAGAAGTCACTGCATAACCACATTTTTATCCAATTTTATTTCATAGGCATCAGTTTCAATTTTTACCTGGATACCATCTCCCATTCTACCTAATGTAAGTTAGATAACTTATTCTTACATTGCCTATGATTTTGCCTGGAATTTAACTCTTGGCTCTACTTTCCCTTCAGAACAGTTTATTTACCTCATTTCTTCCTTAGCTGAGTGAATATGTGTATAAGGTGGGGGTGGAAGAGTGGTTGGGGGAGGGTCCAAAAGACTAAAACAGCCATTTCCATACATCCTAAATTATACTACAGATTTATTTACCAGATTGTGAAGAGGAGAAGAGAGCTAAGAGGGAAAGAGCAAAGAGGGGAAAATGAAGAGTAGTGGAACACAGGGAATGGTTTGCATCAGCTCACATGTGTTTTTGAGACTTGCTCAGTTACTGTTAAGTCATTTCTGATTCATGGTGGCCCCATGTATGTCAGAATAGGACTGTACTCCATAGATATTTCCATGGCTTGTTTTTCAGAAAAAGTAGATCACTCAATCTTTCTACTGAGGTGCCTTGAGTGAACTAGAACTTCCAGCCTTTTAGTTGTCAGAGAGCATTAACACTTTGTGCCAGTCAAGAACTCCTTTAGAGACTTCTTGTTGTTGTTATGTGCCATTGAGTCAGACTTGACTCACAGCGACCCCTCCTTGGGTTTCCAAGGCAGTATCACTACGGAAGTAGATTGCCCAACCTTCCTTCTGAGGAGTAGCTGGTGGGTTTGAATTGCCAGCCTGCTGGTTAGCAGTCAAGTGCCTTAGGCACTATGCTACCAGAGCTCCTTAGAGACTTCTTGTTGTTGTTGTTGTTGTTTGCCATCGAGTCGGCCCCGACTCCTAGCAACCCCACCTTGGGTTTCCGAGGCAGTTATCACTACAGAAGTAGGATTGCCTAACCTTCCTTCCGAGGAGTGGCTGGTGGGTTTGAACCGCCAGCCTCCTGGTTAGCAGTCAAGTGCCTTAGGCACTATGCTACCAGAGCTCCTCCTTAGAGACTTAGCACCACCTAAAGGAAGAGTCTCTGCTCATAATCCTCTTAATTCTTTCTTCTTACCTATCAAAACTCTCTGTCCTTAACTAATACCTGGTTTGATCATCATACCACATTTTCCAGATTCCACATTGAGAAATATGTAGATAGAGGAAGCATGGAGTATTCAAATTAGGTGGAAATTTTTGTCTCTTTCAAAAATAAATCAAATTATATCCTTAACTTATACTATACACTAAAATCCCAAATGACAAAAGAATATAATTGTAAAAACTGAAAAGCATTCTTTAAAAGCTAGAACAAAATACAAGTAGATATTTTTAATATTGCATGTGGGGAAGAATATCCTAAGCCCTAAAGCAATGAGGAACAATAGGGAAAAGTCACATAAGAAAAGACTATAAAAGAATTTATAAATCCAATATGTAAAACACAAGTATAGTCCTACTCCAAGTATGTCCATTGGAGTTACAACTTTTACACTTTATAAGGAGTTTCATCTAATACCCTTCCTCCCCCATTGATCACATTAATGAGCTCAAGTACAATTTGTCAGAGGAGAGCTTCATTAAGGCTATTTTCACAGCTTTGTATATTTGGGGTCTCATGTTAAGTTCTCTTTTCAGGGTATTCCTGGTTTGCTAATATATAGCAATGATAGGTTTGTGCAATGTGCCCCTGTATGATGAAGCATTTAAAACCTTTATCCAGCAAATCAGATGTTACAAAGTCCAGAGAGACTCCCAAACTTGAGGCTAGCTAGCATCTGCCTATTTGGCAGTCTGAATTTGGCCTTGGTACTTGGTTCTTGAGACATAATCCTGGGAACCTTGGAATTTATGTGTCTTTTATATAGACTCCCGACCACACCTACCTAACAGGTTAGGTGAGATGATGAGTTGACTCTGGACCTGGGGCTGGCCAGGCCAGAAAGACCCACCATATACCTCATGATCACCTCCTGACATCACTCAACCTCAGGGAAGAGGGGCTAATCAGGCAAGAAAGACCACCTCATGATGTAAGTCAACCTCAGGGGAGAGAGGTTAATGTTTGCACGATGTAATGAGACCCCCAGTAAAAGCTCTGGACACCAAAGCTCCATGGACTTCCCGGTTGGTGAAAGACAATCATGCATGTGAGAGGATGACATATCCTTTTTTAGGACATGGAAGCTTTGCATTGGGAACCTTCCCAGACCTTGACCTATGCATCTCTTCTTTATGCTGAACTTGATTTATATCCTTTATAATAAAACTGTTACCTTAAATACAGCACTTTCAGTGAATTGAGTCATTCTAGTGAATTATAGAACCCACAGGAATAATGGGAGCCAAGTTAGAAGTAAAGGGGACTGGGAACCCCTGACCTTGTATCTGGCAAACTGAAGGAGTAGCAGAAAAACTCTGAATCTGTAGCCAGCAGGTCAAAAATTAGGGAGCCCAGGGAGGACTCTCAAACTTGAAGCTGGAATCTGTTTATTTGGTGATCTGAAAGACAGTGTCCTTTCAGTTTATGAGATCTGGCCTAGTTCTGGCTAGGGTCAGAGGGAGAAGCACTGAATGTTACAGTTTGTGTCAGAGAAGTGAAGAAGTAGGGATTTTGATTTGATGCTGATTATTATCCTCACAGCTCCCTAAAATAAATTGTTTTATTTATTTTGTCTTCACTGCTCTGTTTTGTTTGTTTGTTTCTGTTTTACATTAAAGGTTGATTTACATAAATTTGAGTATGTATGCTTTGTTTGAGAAGGTCATCTTAAGCGTAAGGTATAGCATAGCTATGAAGAAGCTTCAGAAATGCAGATGAATGGCACATTGTAGAGAAATTAGTGAACAGAAAGTGTTGTGTTATAAGTAATATAAACTAGTAAAGCAGATCTATTTCAATGGGACTTGGTGCTTTACATTAACAGGGCCTCAGGAATTGATGGCATGGTTTCTAATTTAAAGTAACTACATATTCAACTTAAAAGAATGTGTTTTCAGTAACAAATTATCTTTTCAGGTGGAAAGATTGTATGAATAAAATTAAAAGGTAAAAAAAACTAGGAGATATCTGCAAGAAATAAGACCAGAGTAATTAGTTATTCTTTAATTATTCTAAAAGTTATTCTACACTAATAAGATTAATACCAACATTCCAAAAAACTAAAAAGAACAAAGTCCATGATATTCTATGAACTATTAATAAACACAAACATTGAAATTCATTACTAATAAAGTGACAAATTAAAATAACACTACTTTTCTTCAAATGGCAAAATTGTTTTCCAGTGATAGTCCCACTGATAGTGCCAGTGATAGTGCCATTAGCAAAATGGACATTCTCTCATACACTATTGGTAGGCAATCAGATTAGTATGAACTACCAAGAACCATAAAAAAGACTTCTATCTTTGAACCAGGAAGTCCACATCAAAAAAGTTCTCCTAAAGATGTAATCTGAAAAACAGAAAAAATACATGAACACGAATGCTCGTGTTACTTCCCTACCTAAAACTTTTCAATAATTTCCCACTGCTTTTAGAGTAAAATCCAAACCTTTTACCTTGGTCTGAAGGTCTAGCATCATTTGGCCCATGCCCACCTCTTAAGGACATTATACAGTTTGTCCCTTCTCCTAGAAAATGCCTATCTTCCTGAGGCTCATCCAACTCATCCTGCTGGTATCTGTTCAAATGCCACTTTTTCCTTCCTGAGCCCCCCAATCCAAACTAGGTCCTCCTGTACTTTTCTCCATAACACAAAATAATTTGTAATGATATATTTACCTTGTTGTTTTATAGATTGATGAGAGGATTTGTTCTCCATGGCATACCCTGGCACCCAGTAAGTATAGTTAAACGAAAAAAGTACCACAGATATAACTGGTGGTCTTGTTTGAAAGTAACATCAAAATTTTAGTGTATTTTTTAAAAAATAACATAATACCAATACCATGGCTCTGTCATTCAGGTATTGTAGTCGTTAACACATATTAATTAAAACTACATGTTAATTGGATCCCATTATATTTAGGCTAATAGCTCAAGGCAGTGGAGCAAATGCAGGTCTCACAAGAACTGAAAAGAGCCATGTAATTTTCTCTATGCCCATGGATGTGGGGAGGAAAATCTTTAAGGTAGTCCCTTTTTTTATTTCATAGACACATACATACAGAGAAGAGGTGTACCTGGGGTAATATTTTTTAAACATAAGATTATACTTTTCTTATTTGCATTTCCATATACATGATCTTCTCCCTAGTTAGCTCAAGGCATCCTTGTACCTTGGAGGGCATTAGGAGTGTTATAGCAAGAATGTATATAGAAGGTGTGGTAGTTCAGTTTGTGTGTCAACTTGGCTGGGCCTGGTTAAGTGGCTGGTAGTTATTGGGTGGTAGTTATTCCCCATGATGAGACTGGCAGTCAACTCCATGGTGGAATCTACCACAAGCAGCTGAGTAGCTGCCTTTGGGATGTGGTTTGCTTCTTGTGTATAAGAAGAAGCCTTGGAAATGGTCTCTAGCCTATGGATGCTTGGACCCTGCATGTAGCTGTGTCATTGCTCAGCAGCCTGCTATGGTCTGCCAACCTTGAGACTTACAATGGACTTAAGTTAATGGCCTGCCGTGTGGTTTGGTAACATCGGGACTGTGCCTTTTTACTTGTCAACCTTGGGGCTTCTCAGCCTCAGCAGCCAGTAGCTGTCTGAGTGAAGAAATGCCTCTAGCTCCAGTGGGCCAGGAGCAGGAGGCAGAGCTGGACCCAAAGGTTGAGGGGCTTTCACCCAGCCCCTAGAGCCTGGCACTTTGAACTTGGACTTAAAGCCTCCAAATTGTAAGAATAAACTCCTGTTTGCTAAGGCCATCCCATTTGTGGTATATTTCTTGTCAGAGCTGCACTAGATAACCAGGACAGAAGGGAAGTTAATATTCAGCTTCTGACACCCCAAATAGGAAATTTTAATCTGCAGCAAGATAATAGGTTTGCAAACATAGCTTTGTTGAGAAAGAATATAGTTCACTTAATTATTTTTTCTCCATTGTTAACATATTTAGAACCATATAGGGCATAATGAGTGGATCACTGAACTTTCTCACTGCTGTCGAGTCGATTCTGACTCATAGTGACCTCTCCTTAGGTTTCCAAAGCAGTATCTCTACGGAAGTAGATTGCCCTGTCTTCCTTCCGAGGAGTGGCTGGTGGGTTTGAACCGCCAGCTTTCTGGATAGCAGTCAAACCTTAGGCACTATGCCACCAGAGCTTCCCACTGAACTTTACTATGTATTCAGGGTGGGAAATGAGGATGAAGCTAGGAGAGAGAGGAAGAAGCACTCAGAAATATTTGTTAAACTAATGAGTAATGTTTATCACAATGTATATTTTAATAAAATCAAATGGGAATAAGCTGAAATATAGCAATAAAATTATTCCTTGGAAAAGATTATAAAATAACATATGTCTGTAATTTCAGTTTTGTCAAATATTAGAAGGCAATCCCACTAAAGAAAATGTTAATAATGCACATCTCTTTGGTTTACATGTATCTTTTTAAAAATACATTTTACTTCAAAAATCAGAGAAAAAATTATTACAAATAGTGGCCTAAAAATAAGACACTGGTTGTTTCCCATTTATGGAACTATACCACATAGGTATCCTTTACTATAAAAAATATATGCTTTTCAGAAAGCTAACTACAAAATGAAGTTCTATAAATTCTTATTTGCCATTGATTTCTACAGTTACTGTGTGGAGGTAGGTGTGGATTTGTGGCTACAATCTATACATAGCTCACAGCCCAGAATTTGCTTCAAGGGTAAAAAAAAAAAAACTAGAACCGTTGAGCAGTTGAAGCTAGTAAAAATGAATGTGAAATATATGTTGGTAGTCTCCAAAGAAGAGGCTTACTATAAGAAAAGGTTTATAAACATGTCACTTAACAATAAGTCTAGACTCATATAAAATCATTTTAAGTAATTGTTACCTTACACTCACTAAATTGTCACAGTAAGCAAGTGATGAAATTTTATATGGACACTGATTATATAAAACAGATAAAAGGCAGAGCTGCTCTGAATAAAGGATAAGAGGGGTGTTCTTCACACTCTGATCCTTCAATAACAGCTCCTGTAGTATCTCTGAGCACCCCCAGGGATTGGTACCACCTACAGGGTCACTATGAGTCGGGGCCGACTCGACGGCAAATAACAACAACAACAACAACTTTGTAACTTAGCTCTCTTCCCCTAAAAAAGGAGAATCAGGGAGTGAAGACTTGTCTCTGTTCAATACTATAAAAAGCATGGTTTTGCCATGTAAGACATTATCACAATCAATTAGTAATAAAGTATTGACTGTTGCAAATGACTGTGTATGAGTGAGTGTAAATTGAAGGATGTATGAATTTATGGATATCCCTGAAATAACATCCTCCTTTACTCATTTGCCTCTAGAAGTCCTTCCTGATGTGGGAGAGAAAGGAATGAATTAGGACTCACATCCATGAGTTAAGCATTGCCTACTGGGAGTGTGACACATAGATGGATGTCATGTCTTACATATGTTACAGCCAAAAATATGATAATGACTGTTATTTAATTAAAGAGTGACATCCTGAAATGACCAATTATGTATCTGGCTTCTACAGAGGAAATTAGTTTGTAGTGGTAGAGAGAGAATTCCTCAAGGTTAAATAAAATATCTTCTAAGACTATATAGCTTTTGAAATTTTTATTCAATATTTTTCTGATTTAGTTTTCCTATAGATTCCAACTCATAGCGACCCACAATGGGTTTCCAAGGCAGTAAACCTTTACGGAAGTAAATTGTCCCATCTTACTTTCCCAGAACCGCTGGTGGTTTTGAACCGCCAACCTTCTGGTTAGTAGTCACATGCCTTAGGCACTGTGTCACCAGAGCTCCTCATAGATCTTGGTCTTAGATAATTGATATTTTCCCTATGAATATAGTTGTTACCCTTTTCTTCAAATAATTAATGTAAATTAGTACATAATAAGCTTCATTGTATTGCTTACTTTCCAAGAGCCAAATCACATTTGGGTGAATAAAAAAATCACATTTTTGAAACTATAAAGTTGTGGTCTAAGCAATTGTCATTCATTGATGTCACCACCTTTTGTAGTTTAGCCTAGAGCAGGCACTCTGCACCATTTTAATTTAAAAAGAAATTAACCAACCAAACCTTTCAGTACAAAATAAGAGATATATTTTTGTTGAAAGTACAGTTACTCCACTCCATTGCCTAAGTGACTACTTTTGACAACATAGCAGCTGTGTTAGACTGGGTTCTCTAGAGAAACAAAAACAAGCAAAGCTTATATATGTATAAAGAAAGATAGAAATTTATCTTAGGAAAATGACTCACAAACGTATAGAAGCCAGCAAGTCCAAAGTTCCTGGAGCAGATGTCAGGCTGGAGGCTTTCCCTAGCTTCCGCCACAGGGGCCAAGAAGCTCAAGGCTGGCAGGCAGTACTCCGGCTGTTGACTCCAATGAATGATGAATCCATGATCTCCAGGCCAAACGGTGGACTGCTCTCTCACGAACAGTTGTAGGCAGCACAACAGAATATCGATCCACAAAAGAATGTCTCTCTTCCCAGGATGTCACTGGATATCCTGGAAGCAGGCCACACCCCTAGGGAAACTCCCCTTGAAGAAATTGGCCACTCAGAACACAGTCATCCAATCCCATCATAGGAACAACCACACAGAACTGGGGTCCAGTCAAGTTGACACACAGCTCCAACTATCACAGTCCACCCCTTGTCAACTTGGCAGTTGTACACATCTTCTTAACCATATATAATCTCTAAATAAGGACAATTACAGAGTCATTTTTGTGCCTAACATGATATGCTAACACACATACAACCAAAATGTATTAACCTTATTTACATTTCACAGTTCATAACAGAAGGAAACAAAAAATATTTGATGCACATATACAATGAAGAAATATAACAATCACAGTCCTCGATTCTGCAGCTGGTCATGTGGTCGTAGCTGATATTCAGAACTACCTTCTTCCACCACCCATTCTGTATTTCCCTTGCCCTCAGAAAGCACCTCAGCTGGTCGTGGTTCTTTGCCTGGTGGGGTGACCCAGACCTTCATTCCTGAAAGGTCTGGGCTGTTAGCAGTCATATCAGAATTGGGTTGATGT
>NW_006921858.1:2308753-2310047 GCF_000298275.1 Orycteropus afer afer | reverse complement strand
TGATGGAAGTGGTCCAACATAATCAACCTGCCACCAGGTTGCTGGCTGATCACCCCGAGGAATGGTTCCTTATCACAGACTCAGTGTTGGTCTCTGCTGTTGGCAGATTGAGCACTCAGCAGTGGCAGTAGCCAAATCAGCCTTGGTAAGCAGGAGTCCATGTTGCTGAGCCCATGCAAAACCTCCATCCCTGCCACCATGGCCACTTTTGTTCATGATCCCATTGAGCAACAACAGGAGTAGCTGGGGAAAAAGGATGGCTGGTTTCCACTGAACGTGTCATCCTATCCACCTGATTGTTAAAGTCCTCCTTCTGCCGAAATCAGTTTTTGGTGGGCATTCACATGAGACACAAATACCTTTACTCCTTTGGCCCATTCAGAGAGATCTATCCACATACCTCTTTCCCATACATCCTTATCACCAATCTTCCAATCATGCTCCTTCCAAGTCCCAGACCATCCAGCTGAGCCGTTAGCCACAGCCCATGAATCCGTATATAATCGCACATCTGGCCATTTCTTGTTCCGTGCAAAGTGAATGGCCATATGCATGGCTTGAAGTTCTGCCCTTTGGGAGGACTTCCCTTCACCACTGTCCTTTAAGGAAGTCCCAAAAAGGGGCTGCAGTGCCACTGCTGTCCATTTTCGAGTGGTGCCTCCATATCGCAAAGAACCATCTGTAAAGCAGGCATGAGTTTTCTCTTCCTCAGTCAACTGACCATAAGGAACTCCCCATGAGGCCATAGATGCAGAGTGGGACAGGGAAGGTAATGTGACTGGAGTGGGGACCATAGGCATTTGGGCCACTTCCTCATGCAACTTATTGTGCCTTCAGGTCCTGCTCGAGCCCAATCTCTGATATACCACTTCCATTTAATGATGGAGTGCTACTGTGCAGTCCAACTTTATGACTTTGTGGGGCAGACAACACCCAGTTCATGATGGGTAGCTCAGGCCTCATGGTGACTTGGTGACCCATGGTTAGGTGTTCAGTCTCTAATAAAGCCCAGTAACAAGCCAAAAGCTGTTTCTCAAAAGGAGAGTAGTTATCTGCAGAAGATGGCAGGGCTTTTCTCCAAAACCCCAAGGGTCTACATTGTGATTCACCAATAGGGACCTGCCAAAGGCTCCAAACAGCATCTCTATTTACTACAGACACTTCAAGCACCATTGGATCAGCCGGATCATATGGCCCAAGTGGCAGAGCAGCCTGCATGGCAGCCTGAACCTGGTGCAGAGCCTTCTGTTGTTCTGGGCCCCACTCAAAACTAGCAGCTTTCCGAGTCACTTAA
>NW_006921858.1:2305805-2307602 GCF_000298275.1 Orycteropus afer afer | reverse complement strand
AATGTAGTGGGGTCCTTCCTCAAAGGGACCTGGCCTCCCCTTCATTGGGGTCTGTAAACTGACTCAAGTCTGGGAATTGATTGAGTGGTCGTGACTCTGTATTCTCGCGATTCAATCTAGGTTGCTGTTCACATGGCCTAGAATTCTTCTGTCTATACAGATCAAGTAAATATTTAGTAGGCTTGCCATGTATTTCACTACTAGGAACAACATGAGCAAGTAGCCAGTGCCGTAATTACACACGAGTCAGACTATTCTGATTGGTGTTCCGATTCTGCTGTCCATTGTGGTAACCACATCCACCTTGCCTTTGTCAATTAACTGCTGCCACTTGGCCCTTACTACCACAAGGTCCAGTCAGCGACACCGTAGTTAAGTGTTTTAGTTCAATTAGGGCAGTTCCTACTATCAAATCAAGTTTACATAAAATAGCAATCACAGCAGTCTTCAAGGATGCTGGAGCTCCCTTCACAAATTCATTCCTCACAGTACTGGTGAAAGGCATGTCTTCTGGACTCTCCATTTCTGGCTCTAGGGATCTGATCTGATAAATCCATTCTAACAGGCCAATTTCCCTAAGCCTCTGGATACCTTCTTCTACTTAAACCATGGAAGGTCTGGTACTTCAACTTGATTTAAGGTAGGCCACTGCATAATCCATGCGTCAGTAAGCCAACCAAATAAACTATTAGATCATTTCCTAACCTCTCAAGCTGAGACATGGAATGAAGAATCCATACTTAGTGGGCCTAAATCAATAAACTCAGACTGATCCAATCTTACATTCCTTGCACCATTATCCCACACTCTCAGTAGGCACTCCCATACATATTCTCCAGGTTTCTGTCTGTACATGTTAGCAAAATCAAGTAGGTCTTTTCAAGTATAGTGTATCACCTCCGCAGTCACACTTTCTATTTCACCTCTTGGGGCTCACTTGGACTTGATTTTAGTTATGAGTCTCATAGCAACAATGGGTGCTTGAGGCAGTTCCTGAGAGCATTCAGGAATGTCTTCCATGGTCTCTGCCTCAAACAATGACCCAGCCAGAACAGTCGAGTTAATCCCATCAAACTGAGGGGGAGGGGATGATGGTTTTACAGTAATCCATTCAGATGGGAGGGATTCAACAGAATTTACAGGCTCCATATCCTAATCTTCCTGATTATCTGTCCATATGTCCCCATTCTAGGTTTCAGGATCCCATTTTTTTCCAATCAATGCCCTCACTTTAATGTCAGACAGCGTTCTGGATTGGCAATTTAGCTGGCGTTGTAATTCAGCCACCCTTACAATAAAAGTCTGGGTTTGGTTTTCAGCAATATGAGCTCTGTTACTAGAAGATATAAGGCTTTGTTTCAGAGCACAGCTGGAAGCACTGAGGTCTTTTACATGGCGCTTAAGCCGAGACGCAGCAGTTTTGAGCTCATCTCACTCTTTCATCAGTTTGTCCAGTGTAAGTAGGACCGACCAACCAGCTTCCTTATACTCCTCATTCTGACTAAATTGCAGAAAAGTATCAAATATCTGATCACACAGAGCGTCACTTCTCACAAGTACTTGATATATTGGTGGTGCTATTTCACGTATTAATTTTGCTGCCTCGTGCCACGGATTAGTAGGGCCCTCTTTACTAGCAGACGTAGAGTTGCTAGTGTCATTAAAATTAATCAAACTGGAGAACCAATCTAGGAAGCCCATCCTTATGATTTTGTCTCTCTAGAACCACTCCCAGTACCAAATGTGTTAGACTGGATTCTCTAGAGAAACAAAAACCAGCAAAGTATATATATATAT
>NW_006921858.1:2299055-2305705 GCF_000298275.1 Orycteropus afer afer | reverse complement strand
ATATATATATATATAAAGGGAGAGAGAGAAATTTATCTTAGGAAAATGGCTCACAAATGTATAGAAGCCAGCAAGTCCAAAGTCCCTGGAGCAAACGTCAGGCTGGAGGCTTTTCCTAGCTTCCACAACTGTAGGGGCCAAGAAGCTCAAGGCTGGCAGGCAGTACACCGGCTGTTGACTCCAACGAATGATGAATTCAAGATCTCCAGGCTGAATGGTGGACTGCTCACTCACAGACAGTTGTAGGCAGCACAACAGAATCTTGATCCACAGAAGAATGTCTCTCTTTCCAGGATGTCCCTGGATATCCTAGAAGCAGGCCACACCTCTAGAGAAACTCTCCTTGAAGAGATTGGCCACTCAGAACACAGTCATCTGGTCCCATCATGGGAACAACCACACAGAACTGGGGTCCAGCCAAGTTGACACACAATTCCAACTATCACAGCAGCTAAGTAGCTGAACTAACAATGTTACCAGGCCTCCTTCTCAGTTCTTGTGGACTTGTCTCATCCTTACCAGACTCCAAGCATTTGTTCTGTGTTTCATTCCTGTAGCTCCCCAAACTCAGTTCTCCTTCTACTTCTATCCCTGAATGTATAATATCTATCTAATAGATGTAATCCTCCACACCACCCCATCCCTTCTACCCCAAGGCAAACTAATATATTTCAGGAAAGGTAAAGGAAAGTGGGATCCTGGATTTTCACTGGTAGTTCAAACAAGATGTAAAAAGTGTGTGTGTACACACATGAGTTTCCTATCAAAATTAAGATCCTCATCTTTTCCATCTTCTCTCTTCTCCAGAATGACACAGAAGAAATTGCATTAGAACATTACAGCACTTTATTTCAAATTCCAATTCACTGTGACACCTTCAGAGTTCCTGGGTGGTTCAAACAATTAAGGCACTTGGCAGCTAACTCAAAGGTGGGTTGGAGTCCACCAGAGGTGCCTTGAAAAAAAGACCTGGCAATCTACTTTTGAAAAATCAGCCATTGAAAACCCTCTGGAACACAGTTGTACTCTGACATACATGGGGTTGCCATGGGTCAGAATCAACTGGTAGTGATGTGAGACTTCAATTAGATGATTTTTTAAACCTTTTTGAATCTCAATTTCTTTCTTTGTCAGGAATGTGGATTTTTGACATGTGGTTGTTTGAGTTGGAATCTTGACTCTAACATTCTCTAGGTGTTGCCTCTGTCAAGTTATATACCTCTGTATGCCTCATTTTCCTCACCTGTAAAATGGGACTAATACTATTATCTTGTTTCATAGAGTCATTGTATGTATTAAATGAGATAATATATGTATAATTTTTATCATGCCTGACTAGACTAAATCCTCAATATTTAATAGCTACTATTATGTGTAATGGGAGCTCTGGTAGCATAGTGGCTAAGGCACTTGACTGTTAACCAGAAGGCTGGCGGTTCAAACCCACCAGCCACTCCTCAGAAGGAAGATGGGTCAATCTACCTCCGTAGTGATACTGCCTCAGAAACCCAAGGAGAGGTCGCTATGAGTTGGGTCCGACTTGACGGCACATAACAACAACAACAACAATTATGTGTAAAATGGAGCTAATAATACCCACTGTACCATGGGTATAGGGGCTCTGGTGGTGTAATGGCTAAGGCATTTGACTGCCAACCAGAAGTCTAGCAGTTCAAACCTACCAGCCACTCCTCAGAAAGAAGACTGGGCAATCTACTTCCATAGAGATACCACCTTGGAAACCCAAGAAGGGGTCGCTATGAGTGAAATGGACTTGACAGCAGTGCGTTTGGTTTGGTTTTTTGGTTTACTATGGATATTAAATGAGCTAAAGAATGGAAAATGCCTGACACATAAGAGACAAATCACAAAGCATTAGTTGACTTCTGCCTCCTTTCACCATGTCCTAGAGTGTACAGGGAAAATTCACATGTACAACTGAATTAGCATGAAGAAATCTGAAGACATAAATGATGTACAGTTGAAGTAAATTGCAGGTGTATCCTCCATGTTCTTCAGCTCTCAGCCTCGGTATTCCCTGCTAGTCCAAAGGCCATCGATGGACCAGATGCTGGGAATTGCCAGGACACCTATTTCTGGTCCTTAGCTCCAGGCTAATTGCATTTATGTGAAAGACAAGAAATCTTACCAATTTCAGTTCACCTTGATCCCTTTCAAAGGAGCTCTGGTGATGCAGTGCCTAAAGCATTTGACTCCTAACCAGAAGGTTGGCTGTTCAAACCCATCAGCTGCTCCGCAGAAGGAAGATGAGGTAAACTATCTACTCCTGGAAAGATTTACCACCTTGGAAATACAATGGGGGTCTCTATGAGTTGGAATCGACTTGCTGGCAGTGGGTTTGGTTTTGTTTGACCCCTTTCAAGGAGGACCGTGGTACACTGGTTAAAATGCTCATCTGCCAACTGAAAGGTCAGTGGTTTGAACCCACCAGCTGCTCTGCAGGAGAAAGATGTGACAATCCACTTCCATAAAGATTATTAGCCTTGGAAACACTATGAGGCAGTTCTACAGGGTCCTTCCTATAGGTCACTATAAGTCAGAATAGACTGAATAGCAGTGGGTTTGGTTTATTGCTAAAATGCTGTGAACTCTGCTGGTGCTCTATTAGCACCTGTTCCTGGAAATTCTGTTGTCACTTTACTCTGTTCTTGCTTAGTTCTTGTTCTAAACCAAACCAAACCAAACTTACCTCCATGGAGTCGATTTCGACTCATAGTGACCCCTCCTTGGGTTTCCGAGGCCTATCACTAGGGAAGTAGATTGCCCATCTTCTTTCCAAGAAGTGGCTGGTGGATTTGAACCATCAGCCTTCTAGTTAGCAGTCAAATGCCTTAGGCACTAGTCCTTTATAAAAGATTTTTTATCAGATTTTCTTTCTGATTCAAAGCAAACCCTTGGTTTCCTTTTTCTTTGTGTTTTTATCTTCCATTTGGTTATTTGATATGTTTGTTGTGGTCTAAATCTCCCATAGTAGTTATGATTCTTGCCCTCTGTCCACTAGCATTATTGGACTTCTTAGTTCTGTTTAAACGGCCTCCTCTTCCCACCCTTCCCCAGCCCATGGAAGAAAATGACATTTTAAAGACTGATTCTTGGATTCATGATATACACAGTGCAAACCAAACCAAAGCATACCCTCTGCTGGCGAGTGTGTTCTGACTCATAGAGACCTAATAGGACCCTGTAGAACTAACCCAGAGGATTTCCAAGGCTATAATCTTTATGGAAACAGACTGTCACATCTTTTTCCCTGGAATTGGCTGGTGGATTCAAACCTCTGACCTTTCAGTTAGCAGCTGAACGCTTTAACTACTGCACCACCAGGGGTCCTATACACAGTCAGAGGGGGACATAATCACTGTCTTATCCTAAGAAGTTCTTCATCATTTAACATTTAAAATACCAGAAAATGTCGCATTTACATTTTTATATACAACCTCCAACCTCTGATCAAGAATACTTATTCAACATCGTGTCACCTTTTCAAAAACCAAACTCACTGCCATGAAGTCAGATCTGACTCATAGCAACCTCTCCTTGGGTTTCCGAGGTGGTGTCTCTACGGAAGTAGATTGACCCATCTTCCTTCCAAGGAGTGGCTGGTAGGTTTGAACCACCAGCTTTCTGGTTAGCAGTCAAACCTTAGGCACTACACCACCAGAGCTCCTTGTCACCTTTTAGGGGAGGCAAAATTTAGTCACTTGCTACCTTATCATCTTATGAAGGATTTCATGTCTTGAGTTTATATTAAAATAAGAGTCACTTATACTTACCCATAGGAGCTCTGGTAGCGTAGTGCCTAAGGCACTTGACTGCTAACCAGAAGGCTGGCGGTTCAAACCCACCAGCCACTCCTCAGAAGGAAGGTTGGGCAATCTACTTCCCTAGTGATACTGCCTTGGAAACCCAAGGAGGGGTTGCTAGGAGTCAGATCCGACTCCATGGCAGTGCATCATCATGCTCATACTTACCCATCATTTTGCCAACCAAAAACCAAAACCAAACTCACTGCCATCAAGTTAATTCAGACTCACAGCGACCCCCATTGGTTGTCCGACGCTGTAAATTGTTATGAAAGTAGATTGCCCCATCTTCCTTCCATGGAGCGTTTTGTGGGTTTTAACTGCTGAATTTCTGGTTAGCATCCAAATGCCTTATCCACTAGGCCACTAGAACTCCTTATCATTTTGCTAATTTTCATTAAATCTACTACAGTTTATGGGGACCCCCATGTGTATCAGACTAAAACTGTGCTCCACAGGGTTTTCATTGGTTGATTTTTTGAAAGTAAATCATGAAGCCTTTCTTCTGGGGGGCCTCTGGGTAGACTCTAACCTCCAACCTTTTAGTTAGCAGCCAAGCATATTCACCATTTGCAGCACAAACCTCTCATTACAAGCCATATGGAACTGTGAAGTTGTTGTTAGTTCCTGTCAAGTCAATTCTGACTCATGGTGACCCCATGTGTTACAAAGTAGAACGATATTATAGGGTTTTGTTAGCTGTCATCTTAACAGAATCACATCACCAGGACTTTTTTCTCACAGTGCTTCTGGGTGGGTTTGAACTGCCGATAGTTAGATTAGCACCTAAGCCCAAACTGTTGTTCCACATAGAAACTATGAAAAGGCAGTTTATAGACTTTCTTTTCTCTCCTTACCTTCTATTTGTGGTGCAAATAAGAGCTTTTGGGAAATAATCTTGAGTTTCTTTAATACCCACTCCTGTGATACACAGTATTTAAAATTTTCTTTTTCATTCTCTTCCTTCAGCATCATGTTAGTTAAGATCCATTTTCATTTGTGTTACCAACACAAATTCGTACTGACGAAAATGTCAGAGTGTTTTCTACCACTGCCTTTGTAACTCTTGTGTATCTTGTTTTGAAAGATCCTCTCCTGTTTTATTGTTTTATTGGACAATGAATAAGGAAGACCTAAGAAGAGTTGATGCTTTTGAGTTGTGGTGCTGCTGGAGAATGCTGAAAGTACCATGGACTGCTAAAAGAACTAACAGATCTGTCCTGGAGGAAGTGCAGCCAGAATGCTCCTTGGAAGCAAGAATGGCCAGACTTCGTCTCACCTATTTTGGTCATGTTGTCAGAAGGGACCATTCCCTGGAGAAGGATGTCATGCTTGGTAGGGTGGAGGGTCGACGAAAGAGGGGGAGGCCTTCAAGGAGATGGATTGATACGGTGGCTGCGATGATGGGCTCAAGTATAGCAGGGATTGTGGGGCTGGCGCGGGATCGGGCAGTGTTTCATTCTGCTGTGCATGGGGTCTCTATGAGTCGGAAACGACTCGACGGCACTTAACAACAACAACAACAACAACAACTCCTGTTTTTTTAATATTCAAAGAAGTTTTCTTTTAGGTTTGGATAATTTGATGAAAATTTAAAACTGATGTTACCTTTCTGCATGTTTTAGGTTTGTTATGCCAATAAACCAAATCAAACCAAACTCATTGTCATTGAGTTGATTCTGACTCATAGCAACCCTCAGTGGGTTTCCAAGGCTATAAATCTTAATGATAGCAGACTGCCTCATCTTTCTTCCTTGGAGCAGCTGGTGGGTTTTGACCACAGATCTTTTTGCTTGCCAGCTAAATACCTTAACCACTACACCATGAGAGCTCCTAATACCAATAAAGCAAAGAGAAATTTTAAAAAGCCCTAGGGGACAGAATATTTTAATGTAACAATGCTAAATAAATAGTTCACAAGAAAATTGTCTCATTGAGGTGGTGAAATATAAAATGCCCTCTTTTGTTCTTACATTGTCTCTATTCTTTGAAGGAAAAGTGTCTCTCACTAAATTGCCCAATGATAAATTCCTTAAAGAGCCAAGGAAAAACATATAAAACATTTTAGATCTCCCAGGGGAAATATGTAGAAAGTAAAAGCCTAGGGGGGAAAAAAAATGAAAAGTAAATAATTGTAATGCTAAATTATGCTTTCTAAGAAATTATTCCAGTGAAAAATATTTCCTAAATTATCTGGTTATTGTCTCTGCATCTACAGTTTAATTGGTTTTGTTTGCTTTTGCACAATATTGAGATAAAGTAGGAGAAAAGCTGTAGCTAGCACAACTTCCTTTTTTCCCTTTTTAATTTAACAGCACTAAGAATTTCAAACACAGGAAGCTCTGCTTCCCCTGACTACTGCATGTAAAAAACAATGTGTGTCTTTCTGTGTTTGACCTTGTGTCCTTTCATCATGCCACTCTTGCAGTTGGGGCCCTTTCTGCCCTCCCTCTTAGCTGGTTAAGCCCTGTGTTAATTTTTCACACATGATGTTATTCAAGGGTTGATTGTCCTTTCTTAATTGTATTAATTTGTCTTTTTTCTTATTCCTATTTTGACAGCCTCTCCAGAATATGGGGAAAGAAGTAAGGAGAAAAGTAAAACTAGCCACTTTTTGTCGTTTTAGTTGTAATTGAGCGTTGTTATTTTTTTTAAAGGAAAACTGTCGAAAGACAAGTGATTGAATCTACACGTTACAATAAGGTTTAAGGAAATTGTATATATATATATATATATTTGTTGTTGTTGTTATGTGCCATCGAGTCAAACCCGACTCATAGCGACCCCTCCTTGGGTTTCCGAGGCAGTATCACTACGGAAGTAGGA
>NW_006921858.1:2298414-2298885 GCF_000298275.1 Orycteropus afer afer | reverse complement strand
AAATAAATTATTGAATGCTGATTATGAAACTGTTTTAGTGAATACATCCATTGTAGGTAAGTCAGCTAATGAAATAAACACATGCTGCTTGTTTTAAATGCATATGTATTTATTTATATTTAATATTTAGCCAAGGATTTCTATTAGAGGTGTTTAGCTATTAGATGTTAAGTACACTTTGGAACCCTTAATATAAATGGCATATTTGTGTGTTTGTATGTTTGTATACAGTAACAACTTAGTTTAAAAAGTTGTGATTTATTCATAGGATAGTATTTATGCAACCATTAAATATGATGTTTATAAAGATCACTTTTCTATGTTAAGGGAAAAAATAACATATATATTAGAATGCATGATCACAACCATATAAAAATAAACATACATATTAATAGAAAAAAGGTTATAAGGAAATACAAGAAATATATAAAATGTATTAATCTCTGGCAAATAATGTTATATGTGATTTAC
>NW_006921858.1:2294158-2297922 GCF_000298275.1 Orycteropus afer afer | reverse complement strand
ATCTTCCTTCCGAGGAGTGGCTGGTGGGTTTGAACTGCCAGCCTTCTGGTTAGCAGTCAGGTGCCTTAGGCACTATGCTACCAGAGCTCCCATAGTAACATTAAATTGAAACCCTTTTTATAGGTCAAGAAAATGGAATATTGGTACTTTCATATGGTTCAACCTAATAGCATTAGGTCTTCAGATTCCCTGTATATGATTTTGGAAAAATAAAAGTAAAAGTGAAGCCAGATATAAGTGTGTTCTTTATGAAAATGGTAATTCAATAGAATAAGCAGGAATCCAATTAGAAGAAAGTGCTCAAGATAGCTTTTTCTATAAGTTTTCCCTCAAACTCAGCTTTAAAAAATCAGTTCCATATTTTAGGCTAAAAATTATACTGGTTGTTGAAATAATGAACACCTTCCAACCCAAAAAACCCAAACTCACTGCCATTTAATTGATTCCAACTCATAGCAACCCCCGATGGGTTTCCAAGGCTGCAAATCTTTACAGAAGCAGATTGCCCAATCTTTCTTCCATGGATTAGCTGGTGGGTTTGAACCAACAATCTTTTAGTTTGCAGCCAAATGCCTTAACCACTATACCACCAGAGTTCCTTATGGAATCCTCGGGTGACACAAATAGTTAATGTGCTTGGCTGCTAATTGAAAGGTTGGAGGTTCCAGTCTATCCAGAAGCACGTTAGAAGAAAGACTTGGTGATCTATGTCCAAAAAATTAGCCACTGAAACCTCATGGAGCTCAGTTCTGCTCTAACACACATGGGGTTGCCATGAGTCCAAATTGACTTGATGGGAAGTGGTTGTTTAGTTGGTTGGCTGGTCAGTTGAAAATGATTTCTCATGAATGTAAGAAGCTCTTAATGTGATCATGAGGAGTTGTAGTTAGAAAGTTTGTTTCTTTTATAAATTTATCCTTAATTGTTAAATCCTTTTTATGATAAAAACCATTATTCATAAAAATGAAATATTCTGAGCACTATGTGATAGAAACTGTAGCCTTTACTGCACTATCTCATTCAGTCTTTAACAATTGATAATTTTATTATTCACATTTTATTCATGAGAAAACTGAGATATGGAATATAATGTCTTGTCTAAGGCAGAGCTGGCAAGTAACCGTGCTCAGACTTGAATCCAGGTTTGTCCAGTGACAGAATCTGAACTCTAGGCTTTTTATCTCTGTTTCTTACAGTCAAGTCTATCATTTCAGATGAATTCCTTAACTGGGAATACATTGTGAAAAGAATGTACATATAAGGCCACACTAAAAAAAACCCCCAAAACTCCCTGCCTTGTATTAAAATTTCTATTCTGTCCATCAAACAAGAGATTAAAATTTTAAAAAAAGATGTGCATTCACTAAACAAAAGCTTTTAAAAGAGATGTGAAAAACTCTAAAACAAATAAACAAGAAACCCAAAATTCTATACTCAAATGGGTCATCTAAAGTGGAAAGAAAGTCTTTCCCTTCGATAATCTATTGTTTAGGACCATAGAATTCACAATTGGCTCATCTTGGTTATTTCATTCACTATTTCCTTTAAGAAGGAGCACAGGTGGCTCAATGCCTAAGGCATTTATTTGACTGCTAACAAGAAGGCTGGTGGTTCAAACCCACCATCTGCTCCTCGGAAGGAAGACTAGGCGATCTACTTCCGTAAAGATTTACCGCCTTGGAAACCCGAAGGGTGTTGCTATGAGTCAGAACTGACTTGATGGCAGTGAGTTTGGGTTTTAGAGTTTAATTCCTTTAACAAATTCAATATACTCAGATTCTACTCTGACAAGACTAGTTTGGTGATGCAAAGAAGGAGTCCTAAAGTTATGGACAGGTGTGAAAGTTAAAACTGTTACATCCTCTTAATAATCTTTCTACCAAAGTATTTGTTAAAAATTTAGCTTAGATGACAAATTTTTCAACTGTAATTTGAATTGAAATATTTTTATTATTGCTAATTTTATAAAGTTGCATTCATTATTGTTAGTGTGTATTATGGATTGAATTGTGTCACCCTAAAATATGTGTTATAAATCCTGCTGTACCTGTGGTCATAATCCCATTTGGGAAAGGGGTTTTCTTTGTTAGGTTAATGAGACAGTATTAGTATAGGATGTGTCTTAAATCAATCTCTTTTGAGATATTAAAAGAGCAGAGTGTATGTTCTGGTTACCTAGTACTACTCTGACAAGAATATACCACAAATGGGACGGCCTTAACAAACAGGAGTTTTTTCTTACAATTTGGAGGCTTTAAGTCTGAGTTCAAAGTGCCAGGCTCTAGGGACTCAGTGAAATCCCCTCAGCCTTGGGCTTCAGTTCTGGCTCTTGCTCCCGGCCCACTGAAACTAGAGGCATCTCTTCACTCAGGCAGCTACTGGCTGCCGAGCCTAACAAGCCCACGGTCAACAAATAAAAAGGCACAGTCCTGATGTTACCAAACCACATGACAGACCATTAATTCAAGTCCATTGTAAGTCCCAAAGTTGGCAGAGCATGGCGGGCTACTAAACAATGACACAGCTACGTGCAGGATCCAAGCGTGCCATAAGCTAGATACCATTCCCAAACCTATTTCTTATATACAGGAAGAGAACCACATACCCAAAGGCAGCTACTCAGCTGCTCACAGTAGAGTCTACCTTGGAGTTGATTACCAGTCTCATCATGGGGAATACTACATCCAGCTGCCCAGCCACTCAACCTGGCCCAGCCGAGTTGACACACAAACTTAATCACCACACTGAGCAAGAAAAATGAGCAAACAAGCAGAGATGGAAGATAGATGTCATGTCACATGAAGATCACCAAGGAACCAAGGAACAGAAATTGAAAAGAGGTAAGGACCTTCCTCTAGAGCTGACACAGAGAAAGAGGCTTCCCTTAGAGCTGGTGTCCTGAATTTGGACTTCTAGCATCCTAAACTGTGACAAAATAAATTTGTTTGTTACAGCCACACACTTGTGGTATTTCTATTGCAGCAGCACTAGATGACTAAGGCAGTGCGTGACTGTGTGTCCAGAGAGCAGGCATTTTCAAGCTAGAGAATTTGGTTCAGATTTGAGTCTACATATTTTTCCAACTGCTTTTGTAATGCTATATAAATAATGTAAACATTTCTTTAATTTGAGAATAAATGCAATAAATGAAGCTAATTTTAGTATGAAAGGTAGCATTTAAAATGAAAAGTATAAAAGAAAAAATTAATACACTTACATCATATATAACCAAACTGAAGAAATTAATTAAAATAATTTTTTCTTCATCTCTGTTGAACTCAAGTCACTAAATTTATACTTAAAAGTGGATGTACATAAATATAAAAGCTCACCGAAATTGTTGTTGTTGTTGTTAGGTGCTGTCGAGTCGCTTCCGACTCATAGCAAACCCATGCACAACAGAAGGAAACACCGCCCAATCCCGCGCCAGCTCCATGATCCTTGCTATACTTGAGCCCATTGTTGCAGACACCATGTCAATCTATCTCGTCGAAGGCCTTCCCCTCTTTCGTCAACCCTCCACCTTACCAAGCATGACATCCTTCTCCAGGCAATGGTCCCCTTTGACAACATGACCAAAGTAGGTGAGACGAAGTCTGGCCATCCTCACTTCCAAGGAGCATCTTGGCCACACTTCCTCCAGGACAGATCTGTTAGTTCTTTTGTCAGTCCATGATACCTTCAGCATTCTTCGCCAGCACCACAACTCAAAAGCATCAACTCTTCTTTGGTCTTCCCTATTCATTGTCCAGCTCTCACATGCA
>NW_006921858.1:2292898-2293643 GCF_000298275.1 Orycteropus afer afer | reverse complement strand
ATGATTCTTCCTCCAATCCTGATGCCACATTTTTCTTCATATAGTCCAGCTTCTTGGATTATTTGCTCAGCATATAGATTGAATAAGTATGGGGATAGGATACAACCCTGATGTACTCCCTTCCTGATTTCAAACCATGTAGTGTCACCTTGTTCTGTTCCAACAACAGTCTCCTGGTCAAGGTACAGGTTCCTCATGAGTATAATCAAGTATTTGGGAATTCCCATTCTTCTCAATGTTATCCATAATTTGTCATGATCCACGCAATCAAATGCCCTTGCATAGTCAATAAAACACAATAAACATCTCTTTGGTATTCTTTGCCTTTAGCCAAGATCCATCTAACAGCAGATATGATATCCCTTGTTCCATGTCCTCTTCTGAATCCGGCTTGCACCTCTGGAAGTTCTCTGTCAATATACTGCTGCAACTGTTTTTGAATTATTTTCAATAAGATCTTACTTGCGTGCAATATCAATGATATTGTTGGATCACTTCCACATTCTGTGGGATCACCTTTCTTTGGAATGGGTACAAATATGGATCTCTTCCAGTCAGTTGGCCAGGTAACTATCTTCCAAATCTGTTGGCATAACCTAGTGAGTGCCTCCAGTGTGGCGGCATCCATTTGTTGAAATATCTCAATGGTATCCCATCAATTCCTGGAGTCTTGTTCTTTGCCAATTCCTTCATTGAAGCTTCGACTTCCTCCTTCAGTACCATTGGTTCTAGATCATATGCCACC
>NW_006921858.1:2260396-2291023 GCF_000298275.1 Orycteropus afer afer | reverse complement strand
TTGAACCACCAGCCGTCTGGTTAGCAAGCAAGTGTCTTAGCCACTATGCTACCAGAGCTCCCTTATACTCACTAGGATGGCTAATACCAGAAAAACGGAAACTAACAAGCATTGGTGAGGATTCAGAGAAATTGGAACCCTCATTCCTTGTTGGTGGAATTGTAAAATGGTGCAGACACTGGGAAAACAGTTTGTTTGTTCCTCAAAAAGGTAAACAGAATTACCATATGACCCAACAGTTCTATATATAAACCCAAGAGACTTGAATGCAGGGAGTCAAACAGATATGTGTACACCAATGTTCTTTGCAACATTATTCACAGTAACCAAAAGGTGGGAACAATCTAAGTGCCACAGATGAATGGATGAACAAAATATGGTATATCCATAAATGGAATATTATTTTGCTGTAAATAAATGAAATTCTGATATATGCTATATCATGGAGGAACCTTGAAAACATTACGCTAAGTGAAATAAATCAGACACAAAAGGAGAAATATTGTATGATCCCACTTGTATGAAATATCTAGAATAGGCAGATGCATAGAGACAAAAGTTGACAGTGGTTTCCAAGGGGTAGGGGAGGAAGGAATGAGAGTTATTGCTGAAGAGGGGCTGAGTTTCTGTTTGGGGTATTTTGGAAATGGATCCTGGTAATGGTGATACAATACAGTGAAAATAATGTCACTGAATTATATACATAAAAGTGATTAAAATGGTGAACTCTTTGTTAGATATATTTTTTTGGTGGTTGTTGTTATGTGCCGTCAAGTCGGCCCCGACTCATAGCGACCCCTCCTTGGGCTTCTGAGGCAATATCACTACAGAAGTAGATTGCCCAATCTTCCCTCTGAGGAGTGGCTGGTGGGTTTGAACCGCCAGCCTTCAGGTTAGCAGTCAAGTGCCTTAGGCACTATGCTGCCAGAGCTCATATATATATATATATATATTTTACCACAATAAAATTAAATTTTTTTAAAAAAAGTTGAGTAAGTGTACTGTTCTTTGCCTTGTAGAAAAATATGAAGAATATTTTCACTTGATATTTGTATTTTACAAAGTATTTTGGAACTACAGATTCTCCTTCTTTTTCTCTTCCTTCCCCTCTCCCTCTCCTTTTCTTCTTTCCTTCTTTCATATTTAACCAAAGTTTTCTATTAGAAGTGTTTAGTTGTTATGTGTTAAACACATTTTGTAATCCTTTATGTAAATAGCATATTATGTCATCAAGGTGCTCTACACACACACACACGTATACAATACTTGTTTCATTTATTTATTCATTATTTGACTCTTTCATCCTTTTTCTCTTTCTTTTACCTCATGTGAACATATTCCTTTATCCTCTCCATTGAGTTCATACCTCCTTTAAAGTTTACTAGTTAGACTGCTGTGATATTCCATATATATTCCTAAAATATTAAAAAATCAAAAACATACAATCTAGCAATTAATATCCTGGATGTTAGTAGAGGTAAAAGAGGCCTCCAAATATCTGTTGGTCCAAAAGTCTGTCCTTTGACTCATGGAAAGACAGAAGGAAATTGGGTCCTTGATGGCATTATTGAGTCTCTAAAATATCCTTCCCTGGAGTGGGAAAAGGCTGAAGCTGGACAGAAGTCAATAGCTCTGAAATATACTTAGATTTTCCTTTTGGATTAGATTTGGAGGATAAGAGAAAAGAATAAGGTCCAAATAATAGCTCTGTTAGATCTCTAGGTAGAAAAGAGTCAGCAAAGGAGACCAAGAAGTTGTCATGTGAACAAGGTAGAAAACTGATTTTGTGTGATATTGTATAATCATAAGAAAACAATGCTTCGATCATGGGGATTGTTCTGGTTACCTAGTGCCAACTGACAAGAATATATCACAAATGGGATGGCATTAACAAACAGGAATTTATTCTCTATAATTTGGAGGCTTTAAGTCTGAGTTCCAAGTGCCAGAATCTGGGTGAAAGGCCCTCAGCCTTGGGCTTCAGCTCTGCCTCCAGCTCCCAGCCCACTGAAGCTAGAGGCTTTTCTTCACTCAGACAGCTGCTGGTTGCTGAGGCTGACAAACCCAAGGTTGACAAATAAAATGGCACAGTCCCAATGTTACCAAACCACATGGCAGGCCATTAATTTAAGACCATTGTAAGTCCCAAAGTTGGCAGAGCATGGCAGGCTGCTGAACAACAACACAGCTACATGCAGGGTGCAAGCATGCTATAAACTAGAGACCATTTTCCAAGGCTTCTGCTTATATACTGGAAGCAGACCACATTCCCTAAGGCAGCTACTCAGCTGCTCACAGTAGATTCCACCATGGAGTTGATTGCCAGTCTCATCACGGAGAATACTACATCGAACTTAACCACCACAGGGATGGTCTCTTGTCCCTTAAAGTTGCTGAGAGATCAAGTACAATGAAGGCAGAGATGGGACTTATTTTGGGGATTATTTCTGACCTTCAATAAGCAGTTGCACTGTTGAAGTGAAGTGAGGCCAGATTGGTAGGGTTAGAGTGGTAAATGGTTATGTTCCTTACTTTAGGAAAGAAAATTGAGAGAAAAACTTGCATATGTTTGAGAATGATTTATTGTCAATAGGGTTATAGAGAAGTGTTTTGGTTAATGTGGGATCTTAGCAATAACCTTTTGTAAGTCAAGAATTTGTTATTTTGCAAATAAAACCATAGTTAAATGGAAGTAATATCCCATTTACTTTTGCATTACCACCAGTTTGTTTTATTTATGTGTCTGTTCTTCTCCATTAATTTGAACAGTGGAAAATAATAATACCTCTTTTTGGCCACTAAGACATAATTAAGACAGCAATGACAATATATTTATTGAGTAACATTTATTTCCATCCCCCCCCTGAGATTTTATATATATATAATATAACATTTAGATGTCAACATTTACATAAATATTTATATTTTTATTCATAAGTTCATGAAAAAATTTTAAGGGCAAAAACTAGGCTTTACTATTTAATGTCCAGTATTATCAAATAGAGCATGGAGAAGCATCATAAAGGCAGTACGAGTGTTCAGAGAGACTTTTTTTTTTTTTTTTTTAACTTACAGGTAACTTGGAGACAGTATTTCCCACCATGGAACGTGATTATGAGGATTGGAAATAAGGTACATGCATGCATGTATATGTACCTGATATATACTAAACCCATTGCTTTTGAGTGGCTTCTGACTCATGGTTACCCCATGTGTTACACAGTAGAAATACTCCATAGGGTTTTCTGGGCTGTAATCCTTGGATGCATATCCCCAGGCCTGTCTTCCATGGTGCCTCTGGGTGGGTGTAAGTTGGCAGTGTAGTACAAACTTTTCACCACCCAGGGAGGTTGACTCATAGTAGATATTCAATAGCTTTTAGGAATGTTGGGTACATAACAAGTACTTAATAAAAATGTGCTCACTTGAGAAGATGATAAATAGACAAAAACACATTTTATTATTAATACTTATAAATTTTATTTCTAATCGAAGCTCTTCAGCCCATGCCACTTTTACAGAAGATAGGAAAAAATGGTGGAAAAGGAGGGATTCCTTTGTATTAAATTCCAAGTGGCTGTGTAATTAAAACAAATGTAAAGCTCTTAAAGCTAAACATAGTCTACTTTAACACTTGAGTTTTTAAATGTCAAATTCTTTAAACAACGCAACATGTGCACAATGTACACTTCTTGTTTTTTTTCTATTGTTTAAATGAATTAAAAACACAACATAAATGCCTCCCCACCCCCTTCATCTTGGTTTTACTCCTATACAAAATAAACACTCAGCAGGGATTGCCAGTTCTTTGGCTTGTTGAAAATGAGGGAGCTCAAGGAAGGAGTATTCAGTATTCAATGTTTCTTACCTTAAGAAACATCATCCCGAAGGTGCTTTTGCCCTCATGTAAAAAAGCCACTAAAGTGCTTTATAAGACACAGGGGCCACATTTCTGCTAAATTAAAAACATGCCTAGGGGTATAGTTTTCCAGCTGCTCTAACCCTGGTATTTTCTTTTCCAGATTTCTGATTAAGACTCTTAATGCAGCTGGTAAATTCCTCCTATGTCTCCATGAAAACTAAAATGTAGATAAAATGAATGTGCCTCATGGTATAACTGCACAGAAATGCTTACCTAATACTTTAGTGACTCTACTCTCACATACAGTGCATTAGTTCAAATTATAAGGGAGAATCCCGTAAACATTGGAGGTCCATTTTATCATGTTAAATTGACCTAAAAAATGGTAACAGTGGTTTTGGGGAAATGTATCAGTGTAGAGAGAGCATAGAATGTGGACTGTTTACTCTCTTTATGTAAGCATCAAGAGAAAGGCCAGAAATGTGCTCACACATATTCCACTCACGTTTCCACCAGAGATTGCTATGGTAGTGACATTGGATGAAGGATTTTTTTTTAGTGCCCTTTTACTTCTAATATCCTGTCTTAGAGACTTTATTCTGAGCCTCATTTTGTATTTATGTGGAATTAAACATAACTAAAGTCATTTGATAATGTTGCATTTCATTACTGGAATCTATTAAATTAAAAAGGGATTTCCTCTCCAACTTTTAGTGTTATTTTCATATGGAATTACTCTTTCATTTCTTTGCAGTGACATTCCAAATCAGTAATGTTGTCATGTTTCAAAGGCTAACTTCATGGAATTTCTTTGTTTCCCGACATTGCTGCAGATAGGGGGGAGGGGGGGAACAGTGCATGTTTTATATTTATTCGTTTTCATTTGTTCTTTGCCCATGGTTGAAATAGATTCTTAAATTAGCAGATCCATTTATAGTTCTGTTTTTCCTCTTGGCTGAAGTTTTTAATGAATGGTCTTCTATTCCTGGCTTTTAAGATAGTAATGGCAATAGCTCAGGACAGTTCAGTTACTGAACAGCCAGGGAAACAACTGACATAATTGGTTTTTGTTAATGGAGGGAGCTGGAAAAAATGATTTTTGGGGAATACTAAACAGAACTTTAGTTAATATAATTTAATAGTAAGTAGATTTATTTAGTGAATAAAAGTGCTTGGTATAATACATGGGAAAGACTTTCTGTACAATACTCTGTCCTTTCATTGTTCTTAATTTCTATTATTTATTATGATTTCTACGATTCCATGTGTCAATCTACAAACTATGTTGTGATATTGGTGAGGAACCAAAAAGCAGAAAAGCCTTTCTGGAATTGATGTATGGTAGTTACATTTTAGAAGTTTACCAAGATGTTAAAAATTTCAAGAAGATACATTTTATAGAATGTGTGTGTTATTATTTAAAGATACCAAATTTTGTAAAACTAAGACTGAAATTGAATAGACAATTTCTTTTTTAATCTCTTCCCATTCTGTTCCCCAATTGTTCTTCACTACAAAATCTGGCATGGAAGGGCAAGAAAGGTTGGCCAAGAGGTGTAGAGAAAAGGCATTTCTAATGTCAAAGGAAATATACTGGGTCAAAGGAGATAATCCACATGATTTCAGATTGTGTCCAGTAAAATGCATGGCGACTGGAGACCATTTTTGGATATTGTTTTGCATGAACACTTTTAGGTATGCTTGTTTAGAGTACCCCTACTTATGCATCAGGTTGTCCTCAATTTCGCGTCACTCTTCATTGAATCCACGTAGTGTCTATTAAAACCTACATAAGAAAATTAATGACGTTTACATAAAATAGAATTCCATGTAGCATCTTTCATATAAAAGGAGAAAAGGAAGAAAAAGATTTGTTCTTTAAACTGTCTTCCTGTTTATCTTTTCCTCACTCTAACGGAGACATTGTCACACTGATTATTCTGCTTTTATAAGGCATTGCACTTTATGAAAGGTATCGTATATGTGCCATAGATGTAAAAAATTTTACCGGATCTGACCAAGAGTAAAATGATTATCAGGTTCTGCAGTCATTACTGTTTCCTTTATACTTGTGTCCCAAAAGTTTGTATTCTGTAGAATGATGACTCTGCATTAAGTCATTCCCTGCAGACCTAGTTTCCCCATATAAATAAGATTTATCACCATATCACCCTGGACAAAGAAGAATTGTACTGAGAACAAAGTTACCACTTCCAGCTCATGGCAGGGAGGGCTTTCTTTGGTGTATCTATCAACATTTGCCAACTTACCCTTGCTGTGGTTTTGAAGATACCTCACAAAATAAAATCCACATAAAATCTCTTAATACAGAGATGAGATGAGGGTCTGTTAAATTTTACCAAGCCAATTTATTAGTAATTGCTTTTATTAAAATACAAGAGTTTAAAATAAATATAATAGTTTCATAAGAAACATTTTAAAAGTACTTTTTTTTTTTAAAAAAAAAAGCCATAATCTTTATCCTACATGACCATTAAAGTCAGTGAAATATTTTGTAACTTGTTTCTTTCCTGGAAGAATGTAGAATTTCAATAATTTGCACTGGGAAAAAATAGTAATTTGTCTTAGCACTCATGTAAAAAATAATCTTAGCATAAAACATTACAAAAATTTGAAATTTCAATGTGTGAAGATATGCAATCTATATTTGTTTAAAAACAAAAGAACATATTGTTTTTGTAAAATAATAATTCTAACAATTGAACTTAGGTTACTCAGATTGAAATAGCATGCCTGATGAAGTATCAAAACTAATATAAGACATATGCAGTGTACTTCACTAGTTTCAAAGGAAAGCATTTTTCCCATCTAAACACACGTAACCCTTTTTCAGTCTAGAAACTCAATTTCACTTATGACATTTCTATAGAACAATGTGCTAGAACTAAACTCTATTAGTTATGAAGTACATAAATATTCTTTGTTTTGCCCAGGATTTTTTTTCCCTAAAAGTTAGACTTGCACTGGCATGAAACAGAAATAAATTCTCATATTTGAGCTGACTCTATTCCGAAAGAGAATATTTTATTTCTTTGCTAGAAGAAAGAAAAGAACTAGCTACCTTTTAAACGTTATTCATAATTGTCAATTGCATACTTACTTCATCATCTTCATCGAAGTTTTCCTTCTTTTCTTTTGTCAGATTTTAATAGATGACATTCTATCACGCTGTGTGGTTTTGCCTTTTATAGGTGTACAGCTGGAATCCCATGTGGGGCCAGTGAGGCCCTCCTTCTTTCCCGTCCACAAAATACTAAACTCACATGTGAAGATTACCTTCAATTCCTGCATTTGGCACTCATTTTCCCACAAGGGTGCAATATATACCAAAGGCGAATCTGAAAGCTTTTCTTTACTAAAATATATTCTTGTCGAACAATGCATTTTAGAAGGAAGTAGCAAATGTGTTTGGCATGCATGTTGATACACTGGGGTAAAGTTAAATATCGAGTCCTTTATTTGAAAGAAATCACTATTAAAGGAGAGCTTAGCAGATCTGCATAACCCTGGAAATCAACTCAATAAGTGGATTCACTGAAGACTAAGGAATAAAATCTCTGCATATATTGATAGTGCATTAGGAGTTTTCTCTCCCAGAAGGCAGTACTTCCACATGCTGTGAAGAATTCTCTCTTTTGATTCCCTATGGGTCTTGGTTACATGGCCTCCAAATTGTAGCGATTAAACAAACCTCCTTGTATACTCTGCCTGTATTTTTATGCCTGGCTGGAGGGAATAATAGCCCAGTAGCCACAGCAGCCTGCTGTGTGGTTGCTGGGAGAGTGGATTAGCTATGCCTGTTTTGATTTTGAATGAATATACCCCCTGGCAAGCCATGCGTCGAAAATACTTTCTTAGGTGACAAGATCACCACATTTATAAAACTGATGGTTTACTTACATACACCTTATATATCTCGAACTATATGGTTCTAAGCTTTCCTTATTTTAAAAAAAATGCACAAATACAAGAACAGAACTTATTACAGTTTTGCCTCCCTGCTTTTCTTACTTCTTTTCTTCCTCCTTCAACTATTGTTTTCTGCTGTCTATTTTGTAAGAAAAGCCCTACGTAAGGACATTTCAAGATGCCTTTACATTGTTCTATTCTTATCACATCTCTGGGAAAATCAGACCAATAAGTTTACATAAATGATCTACATAAGTAAGCTATGAATCAGCAAGATCAACACTGAATTTTGTGCTCAATATATTACTGATGTGCAAGGTATTTTGCCTAAAGCCTCTTTGCCCAACTGATTGCCTTCTCTAATTTTCTCCAGTAGGAATGAATATACTGTTAGGACAAATTTGTGGCCAGTTTATCTGTAGGCACATAGACAGGAAAAAGGGGTGCGGTTCCTGTCAACTTCCTGCAGAATAGCAGATTGGAGATTCCAGTATGAAGACCCTGAGAACATTAGTGAGTGGAAGTCAGTTCCACTCACGCTATGGGTTGGGACAACCTAACCTGTGGGCAATCTACTTCCATAGTGATACTGCCTCGGAAACCCATGGAGGGGTTGCTATCAGTTGGGTCCGACTCGATGGCAAATAACAACAACAAACTGTGGTGAATGAGTTTCCAACTTGGTCTATAATGCACACTGAAGGAATGAGGATGACATTCTTTCCAATTGGGCTTTGTTTATCTAAAGATTTATAAAAATTGTCTGGAAAAAGAAAGTAATTTTGAACTGATTATCTGTCATGACAATACACTTTTACCAAATTAAAAAGAGTGGTTAACCAACATTTATTGAAGAAAATTAAAAGCAAGCATAGGTGGAATTCCTGAAGGACCAATTCCAGTAAAAAATTAGTAAGTTTCCTCTGTTGCCAGATATTGGTTTTCAAAGAGATACAGGGTGGGGTGTTAGACTAAGGGTTAGATTTAAAATGTGTGTGTGTGTGTATGAATGTACACACACACACATATGCAGTGGTGGTTCAATGATACACTTCTTGTCTTCCATGAAGGAGACCTGGGCTTAATTCCCTGTCAGTGTACCTCGTGTGCAACACCACCCATCTGTTAGTGGAAGCTTGTGTGTTGCTGTGATGCTAAAAAGATGTCAGTGGGACTTTCAGAGTACAACAGACTAGGAAAAAAGGCCTAGCAATCTCCTTCTGAAAATCAACCAATGAGTATCTTATGGATCACAATGAACCAATCTACAAGTGATCCAGCAGTATTTGGGGTCAATAATAAATTGGGGACCGACTTGATGATGGCCAACAACACCACTATTTATATTACATAAATATAACCAATGAAATTAGTAATTTGTTTATATGAAAGGAACTATGCTAATTGCTGCACAGGATAAAAAGGATCAGATATTCTTTTATTTTTTTTATTAAGGGGTAGAAATTTAGATTCATCTTTATTTCTCCTTTTCATCAAGAAAACATGGTTCTGATTCCTTTCTTGCTATATAAACCCACCCACTGTCATCGAGTTGATTACAACTCATAGCAACACTATAGGACAGAGTAGAACTGCCTAACAGGGTTTCCAAGTCTATGTTGTTGTTTGCATCGTGTCAGCCCTGACTCATAGCGACCCCTCGTTGGGTTTCAGAGGCAGTATCACTACGGAAGTAGACTGCCCAATCTTCCTTCCAGTCCAAGTCTATAATCTTTATGAAAGCAGACTGCCTTTCCCCTATGGAGTGGCTGATGGGTTTGAACCACCAACCTTTTAGTTCGCATCCAAATGTTTTAACCACAGCACTACCACAGCTCCTTTCTTTTATATGTACCTGTTTTCCTTCTTGATTGCTCCACAGGTTTATGTTATTGTTGTTGTTAGGTGCAGTTGAGTCAATTTTGACTCATAGCAACACTACATACAACAGAATGAAACACTGTGCTGTCCTGTACCATTCTCACAATCGTTGTCATGCTTGAACCTATCATCCCAGCCACTGTTTCACTCCATCTCATTGAGGGTCTTCCTCTTTTTCCTTGATCCTATAATTTACTAAGCATTATATCCTTCTCCAGGTACTAGTCCCTTCTGACAACATGACCAAAGTATGAGAAGATGAAGTTTCATTTCTAAGCAGCATTCTGGCTGTATTTCCTCTAAAACAAATTTGTTCTTTCTTCTAGCAGTCCATAAAACCAAAAAACTAAGCTTGCTGTAGTGGAGTTGGTTCTGACTTATAGCGACTCCCTTCTTGGGTTTCCAAGGTGGTATGTCTATGGAAGTAGATTGCCTAGTCATGGTCCATACAATATTCTTTGGCAACACCACAATTCAAATGCATCAACTCTTCTTTTGCAGCTCTCCCATGAGTATGAGGCGATGGAAAATACCATGACTTGGGTTAGGAACACCTTAGAAAAATAAATAAATAAAAGCAAACTTACTGTCAATTCCGACTCATAGCAACCCCCTTTGGGTTTCGAGGTAATAAATCTTTATAGAAATAGATTGTACCATCTTCCTTCTGCAGAGCAGCTGGTGGGTTTGAACCACCAATCTTCTTATTAGCAGTCAAATGCCTTAGGTGGGTCACCAGAGTTCCTTTAGGCACACATTACGTTTTCAAAGTGACACTTTAAAGAGGGGTTTTGCAGCAGATTTGCCCAGTGCAATATAACATCTGATTTCTGTTGTCTTTTTTTTTTTTTTTAATCTGCAAAATGATTTAATTCTCTCTACATTATTACTTCTTAGCTGATGTCATGATACCAATGGAAAAGCAAATAATCATTTGAAAATATTCAGTGGCTCGGAGTCCCAGAAAAAATTCTTTTATTTACTATCAGTATAACAGCCAGAAAATATGATTCTAGCATCCTCTTGGTATTAATTTATTTAATCCTCACAACAGCCCTATAAAAGATGGGATTTTACTTTTTTTTTGGCAATGTTCCCTCCTCTCCCTCCCATATATGAACCTTTCCTTGACTTTTTACAGTAATGAAATAATACAATATTTGTCCTTCTGTGATTGACTTATTTCACTCACCATAATGTGATGGTGCTTATTGGCCCACTTGTGAGGATTTTTCTTTTCTTTATGTTGAAATGTAATCCATATTGCTGACTGTAAACTTTGATCTTCATCAGTAAGTACTTCAAGTCATCTTCATTTTCAGAAAGCAAGGTTGTGTCATCTGCATATTGCAGGTTGTTAATGAGTCTTGCTCCAATCCTGATGCCAAGTTCTTCTTTATATAGTCCAGCTTCTTGGATTATTTGCTCAGTGTAAAGATTGAATAAGTATGGTGAAAGGATACAACCCTGTTGTATACCCTTCCTGATTTAAAAGCATGCAGTAGCCCTTTGTTCTGTTTGAAGACAGCCTCATGTATGTACAGGTTCCTCATGAAAGCAATTAAGTGCTCTGGAACTCCCATTCTTTTAAACATTAACCATAATTTGTTACAATCCACACAGTTGAATGCCTTTGCATAGTCAATAAAATATAGACAAACATCTCTCTGCTGTTCTTTGGTTTCAGCCAAGATTGATCTGACATCAGCAATGATATCCTTAGTTCCATGTCATCTTCTGAATCTAGCTTAACTGTCTGGCAGTTTCCTGTCCAAATACTGCTGCAACCATTATTTAATTATCATCAGCAAAATTTTACTTTCATGTGATATTAATGATATTGTTTGATAATTTCTGCATTCTGTTGGATCACCTTTCTCTGGAATGGGCAAAAATATGGGTCTATTCCAGTCAATTGGCTAGGTGGCTGTCTTCCAAATTTCTTGGCATAAACGACTAAGCACCTCCAGTGCTGTGTCTATTTGTTGAAAGATCTCAATGGGTATTCTGTCAATTCCCGGAGTCTTGTTTTTGGCCAAGTCTTTCAGTGCAGGTTGGACTTCTTCCTTCAATATCTTGATCATATGCTACCTCCTGAAATTGCTGAACCAATTCTTTTTCGGTACAGTGACTCTGTGTATTCCTTCCATCTTCTTTTGATACTTTCTGCATTATTCAATATTTTGCCCATTGAATCCTTCGGTATTGCAATTTGTGGTAGTTAAAGTAACATGTCAACTTGGCTGGGCCTGGTGGAGTGGCTGGGCAGCTGGCTGTAGTATTCCCCATGATGAGACTGGTAATCAACTCCATGGTGAAATCTACTGTGAGCAGCTGAGTAGGCTGCCTTAGGGACATGGTCTGCTTCCCATATACAAGGAAAAGTTTTGGGAATGATCTCTAGCTTTTTGGCACATGTGGAACCTGCACATATCCAAGTCTTCATTCAGCAGCCTGCCAAGTTCTGCAGATCTTGGGACTTTTAACGGATGAATCAATAGCCTGCCGTGTGCTTTGGTAATATCAGGAGTGTGCCTTATTACTTGTCAACCTTGGGTTTTTCAGGCTCAGCAGCCGGCAGCTGCCTGAGTGAAAAGACAACTCTAACTTCAGTGAGCTGAGAGCAAGAGGTAGAGTTGAAGCCCAAGGTTGAGAGGCTTTTACCCAGCCCTTAGAGCCCGGCATTTTGAACTTGGACTTCTATCCTCCAGAACTGTAAGAGAATAAACTCCTGCTTGTTCAAGCCACCTATTTGTGATTTTATCTGTTAGAGTAGCATGAAGTAACCAAAACACAATTTGTAGCTTGAATTTTCTCTTCAGTTCCTTCAACTTGAGAAATGATGAGCATGACCTTCCCTTTTGATTTTCGAACTCCAGGTCTATTCACATTTCATTGTAATACTTTGCTTTGTCTTCTTGAGCAACCCTTTGAAATATTCTATTAAGACCATTTATTTCATCATTTCTTCCAGTAACGTTAGCTACTTTACATTCAAAAGCAGGTCTCAGAGTCTCTTCTGACATCTATTTTGGTCTTTTCTTCCTTCCCTGTCTTTTTAATGACCTTTTGCTTTCTTTAAGTATGATGTTCTTGATGTCACCCCACAACTCATCTGATCTTTGGTGGCTGGTGTTCAATGTTGTTGTTGTTGTTATGTGCTGTCGAGTCAGACTCGACTCATAGCAACCCCTCCTTGAGTTTCTGAGGCAATATCACTATGGAAGTAGATTGCCGCATCTTCCTTCCGAGGAGTGGCTGGTGGAGTTGAACCACCAGCCTTCTGGTTAGCAGTCAAGTAAGTGTCTTAGGCACTCTTTTTTTTTAGCTTTTATTGTGGTGAAAACATACACAACAAGACATTCGCCAACATAACAACTTCTACATTCACAGCTCAAGGACATGTTGTTGTTAGGTGCTGTCGAGTTGTCTCTGACTCATAGCACAAAACACAGAACAAAACACTGCCCAGTCCTGTGCCAGCCCCATGATCTTTGCTATACTCAAGGCCATCGTTGCAGCCACTGTGTCAATCCATCTCATTGAGGGTGTTCCCCTTTTTCGTTGTCCCTCCACTTTCCCTTCTCCAGGGAATGGTCCCTTCTTACAACATGACCAAAGTAGGTGAGATGAAGTCTGGCCATTCTCACCTCCAAGGAGCATTCTGGCTGCCCTTCCTGCAGGACAGATTCATTATTTCTTTTAGCAGTCCATGGTACTTTGAGCATTCTTCACCAGCACCACAACTCAAAAGCATCGTCTCTTCTTCAGTCTTCCTTTTTCATTGTCCAGCTCTCACATGCATATGAGGCAATTGAAAATACCATAGCTTGTGTCAAGTGCAACTTAGTCTCCAAGGAAACATCTTTGCTCTTCAGTGTTTGAAAGAGGTCCTTTGCAGCAGATTTGCCCAATGCTATACAATGTCTAATATATTGATTGCTGCTTCCTTTGGTGTTGACTGTAAAACCAAGTAATATGAAGTCTTTGACAACTTCAATCTTTTCTCCATTTATCATGATGCTGTTTATTGGTCCCATTGTAAGGATTTTTGTTTTCTTTGTATTGAGGTGCAATCCATACTGCAGACTATAATCTTCAATCTTCATCAGTAAGTATTTCTAGTCATCCTCACTTTCGGCAAACAAAGGTGTGTCATCTGCATAACATAGGCTGTTAATGAGTCTTCCTCCAATCCTAATGCCATGTTCTTCTTCATATAGTCCAGCTTCTCAAGGACATGGATGACATTTTCCATGTTGTGCCATGATTATTGCTATCCTTTTCCAAAGTAATCCACCACCATTAGCATAAGCTCAATGCCACACAAACAAAAGCTTCCCCTTTTCCCCTCTCTCCTACCCCTAGTAACCAATAATAATCTTTGGGAGCTCTGGTGGCATAGTGCCTGAGGCATTTGACTGTTAACCAAAGGCTGGTGGTTCAAACCCACCAGGCACTCCTCGGAAGGAAGATTGGGAAATCTACTTCTGTAGAGATAGCACCTTGGAAACCCAAGGAAGGGTTGCTATGAGTCAAATAGACTTGACAGCAGCGAGTTTGGTTTTGTCGGTATTTGTGTGTGTGTGTGTGTGTGTGTGTATAAAATTTTATTTTTTTCCCCAACCTCCTCTCCCTTCTCATCCCTGATAACCAATAAAAAAAGTTCACCTCTATGTATAAACATTTCCTTGACTTCTTTTTTTAAAAAATTTTATTGTGGTTTGAGTGAAAGTTTACAGAGCAAATTCATTTCCATGCAACATTTCATACACATTTTGTTTCATTATATTGATTGCAATTCCTATAGTGTAACAGCTCTCTTCCCAGTTCCTCCCTATAGTTAACTGTTCCCTGTGTCCTTCCCTCCCATGCACTCCTGCCCCCCGAGCTGTCTCCCTGTGCAAACACTGCCCTTCTGTTCTTCCATGATTGATCTAATCAGTCCAAGGAGTGTATCTACCTGATGTAAATGTTCACCCTGTATGCCTGTCTATTGTTTGGCTGGAAGCCGCAGGAGTGAGTTCAATTCCAGACCTGAAGGGTAACTAAGGGTCATAGTCTCAGGGGTCTCATCAGGCTCTATCAGACAATAAATCTGGTCTTTTTTTTTTTTTATGATTTTGAGTTTTGTTCCACATTGTTCTCCCACTCTATCTAGGATCTCCTGCACTGATTCCTTTCCAAGTGGTTGACAGTGGTAGTCGGGCACTATCTACTTCTTCTGGTATCATGGTCATATAGGCTGAGGGTTGCATGGTCTACTAGTCCCTTGGACTGGTCCATGCGTCTTTGGTTTTCTTCATTCTTCTTTGCTCTGGATGAAGAGAGACCCATTGTTGCATCTAGATGGTCACTTGCAAGCTTTTAAGACCCCAGTCACTACTCACCAAAGTAGACTGTAAAACAATGCTTTTATGTAGTGTGTTATGCCAATTAAGCTTGATGTCTCCTACAACCATGATCCTGAGCCCACAGGTCCAACTACTCGCTCCCTCAGGTAACTTTGGCCAAGAAGCCACCACAACAGTGCTCTTTGTCAGTTCTACTATATACCCAGACATTCTTATGTTGTTGTTGTTGTTATGTGCCTCCGAGTTGGACGTGACTAATAGCGACCCCTCCTTGGGTTTCCGAGGCAGTATCATTACGGAAGTAGATTGCCCCATCTTCCTTCCAAGGAGTGGCTGGTGGGTTTGAACCACCAGTCTTCTAGTTAGCAGTCAAGTGCTTTAGGCACTATGCTACCAGAGCATTCTTATAGCATATACAAATACACATGTAGAAACATCATCTGCCAACTGTATACATGGTCATGGGCACATTCCCCCCTACCTAGACATACCTAATCATTCAGCCTGTCCACCCACCTATCCACTGGTTGATCAATGCTTGCTGTCATTGACAAGGCAGTACTGTACATGCAAAAGGGTTCATCTTTGTTGTCTGCACCTCCCACCTTACTCTTTATGTCTTCCACTTCCTCAGTGCCACCATGTTCATCACTCACTTTTAGTACCTTGCCCTTCCCTTCACCCAAATCAATACTTGTCTCTACCTATCTAGCAATGTTCCCTCCTCTCCCTTCCCATCCCTTTATGCATTCAGTTTCATTTTTGACAACTTCTAATTTTCCAACATTCGTACTTCATACACTCCATGTTCCTATTATTAATTGGTATCAGCAGCTGTTTTTTCTCATTTTGAGTCATGCCACAGTAGTAAATGAAAGTCCCAAAACATTTACTCCATCTGTGCCTCTAACATTGGCTCTACCTTAAGGAGGTAGCTCTTCCCCATACTGCGCACTGTATCAGATAATGTTTCACTGCTATTCATAAGGTTTTCAGTGTCCAATTCTTTTAGAAGTGGACCTGGAGATGTCCTTCTTCCTAGTCTGTTTTAGTCTGGAAACTCCACAGAAATCTGTCCACGATGGGTGACCCTACTGGCATAGGTTCCAGCATCAAAGGAAAACGCAAGCCACCACAGTATGACAAACGTGTGGTAGAGGTTTATGTGGTAGCTTTCGATTTATTCACCTTGTTATTTCTCTTCATTCAAATTAATTTATGTCTCTTAGGTAGTGATTTTCCCTCCCCTCTCCTCCCATCCCTGGTACCCATCAAAAAGTGTTTCTTTCTGTGTGTAAACCTTTCCTTGAGTTTTTATAGTAGTGGACTCATACAATATTGTTCTTTTGTTACTGACTTATTTCAGTCAACATAATGTCCTCTAGGTTCACCCACATTATGAAGTGTTTTGTGAATTCTCTTTTTATTCTTTAACGTTGTATAGTGTGTGTCTTGGTTCTCTAGTGCTACTATAACATAAATATCAGAAATGAGTGGCTTTAACAACAGGAATTTATTCTCTCATAGTTTAGGAGGTTAGAAGTCCAAATTCAGAGTGCCTGCTCTAAGGGCTGGGTCTAAGGCCCCTCGACCTTGGGCCTCCTCTCTGCCAAAGTTTCTCCTTATATACTGGAAGCAGGCCATACCTTGAAGGCAGCTACTTAGCTGTTCATAGCACATTCCACCATGGAGGTGATTACAATCTCACTGCCCAGACACTCAAAACCATGACCCAGCCAGGCTGACATATAACAACCACAGTATTCAAGGTGATATTCCTTTTCTCCAACAACAACAACAAAAATAGTCTGAGGAATTATAGGAATGTAATAAATTTCATATTTGGTCTTCCTATTATCTCTGTAATAACCTGATATAGGTTATATGAGAGTTTAAATTCTAAAGCACTTGGGTTTGTGGAAGGCTATATTCAACAGTGTGAACCCTAAGTCTATTTTGAGTCTCGACATAAGTTTCAGCCATTTGAGTTCTTTCTGACCATTAAATCAGCATTGTCTCTATGTATAGACAAGTTCCAACACAAACCTTGTTGTTGTTGTTATGTGCCGTCGAGTCAGACCTGACTCATAGCGACCCCTCCTTGGGTTTCTGAGGCAGTATCACTACGGAAGTAGATCGCCCCATCTTCCTTCTGAGGACTGGTTAGCAGTCAAGTGCCTTAAGCACTCACACAAGGAACTAGGGAACTTGCCTGAGGGTGTCCTTTTGTAATTTGAATTAAGGTTGGGGTCCTGGTGTTGTTTGGTAGCCACTTTGTGGCTAAGACTAAGGCTGCATGGACCACCACCTAGCCATGTAGTCAGTCAAGGCCCAGAACTAATTCTGTAGCCCTTTTCTACCTTCCATTTTGTATGTATCCCAACCATGGTCCTTTCCCATCTTCTGGAGTCCCACCTGCAACAGTGTGAATCAATCTACCACCAATCATGATTTTGTGATGATTCCCTTTGTTTTCAATCATCTATAATTAGCCCCATGGCTGTGACTCAGCAGACTCCATTTAGCTATGTACATGCTGTGTGTATGCTGATGGTTTCCCTCATCCTGGATGATTGTTTTTGTTTCGTCTCTGTCCTATTTAAGGCCTAATAAAGTGGCCCTATTGAACCTGTTTGAATCTAGGGTCTCTTTTCCACTTTTACAAGATTTAAGAAGTTCTCAAATTTTATTCTTATGCCAAAGTATGATCACAAATTTCTATTTCAGGGAATGTATATTTTGTGAGGAGTCCCTGGGTAACAGAAATGTTAAGTGTTCAAGTACTAACCAAATGTTTTGTGGTTTGAACCCTATGAGAAGCACCTTGAAAACCCTGTGGAGCACAATTCTACTCTGACACACATGAGATCTCCATAAGTCAGAATCAACTCAAGGGCAACTGGTAAGATACATTCTGTAAGACATAATCTTCTATGATTTATTTGATACATGATTTGTAGAATTTGCTAGTTCAGCAGTTTGGTGAGGCATGCCCATATGTGACTATTTTTCAATATTCTCTCAGTTCTTCAGGAGTTAACAGATCCACCTCCACACACACACTTATTCCCCATTCCCCGCCTGCCCAACACTCACGTTTTTTCTTTCTCTTTTCGTTTTTCAAAGACCTAACTTGTTATGAGGCATTGTCAATCTCACCACTTATATTCAGCTTTTGTCCTAAAAAGGGATTATTTATTACAGTGCAAAAGATACATAAAATCATTGAGTTTTAACATTTCAATATTTTAAATACAGTGATTATGGAACAACACTACACAGAAGCACAAATATATAGTGCTGCTGTGCTTGAAAGAAATACCACCATGTCAAAACTTAGGTTTTGCTCTCTTTTCCTGAACTGATGTATGGTTCAAACAATGTCTCCAAGTTACCTCTCTCCCTTACAAAATCAATTCGGCTGCCAAATCTATATATAGACTGAGGGGAAAGAAGCTATCAGAGGAAAACCTTGGGGAGAGTGAGAGTTGTGAAGGGAAAATCTACTTACCTACTTTCTGGTTCACAAGTTGTTTTAAGCACTGCTCCCAGGAGGCAGCTCTGACCCCCCAGGGAGTTTCTCTGGAGCTTTACCACTGAAACCCACATTACAGTCCCCTAGCAACAAATGGATTGCTGTTTTGCTAAAAGTAGCACAGATGGTTGGTGAGGCTCACAAGGAACTTGGCTATAAATGGTCTGTCCACTTAAATAATAATGCCAGTTGCATTCCAAGATTTCTAGAGATCTTTCTCTGGTCAGGAAGAGGATCCAGAATAACTAACTGACTCTGCCCATCGTGTAAATCTCAGTGTGTTCTGTTCCTTCTGGTTTTCTTCTTACTTTTTTTTTTTCTCTTTGGGATTTGGGATGGGTGGGTTCTATTGTCAAAAAAAATTTTTTTTTCTCTGACTTGCCAGAGAGAGTAATATTTAAATCATCAAATTTTGAAGATTTTAACATTAGCTTTTACATCTAGAATCCCTGTTCAAACGGGGGTTAGAAATTGAAATGGGAATTGATTAAAAGAAAGTTGTCATGTAGCTCTATATGACTTACGTAAGCATTTTATTCTAAAGAATTGTGTCTTTGACTTTCACGGGTTGGCAAAAGCCAGTATTGTTTTGCTTTTCATAAATTTGTTACTGGGAAAACTCTAAGGATTAAAGAACTGATTTTTTTTCTTCAGGGCTCTTGTGTCATTATGTGAAGTTACGTAGTATTCTTTTTTCTCACCGTGAAGTACATTAATTGGTAACCTGGGAGATTTCTCATAATTGTGCTTTGTCTACATAATAGTCATGTATATAGGTTTCGTATGTACCAAATAAAGAAAATTTAGGAAACCACGGAAAAGACTTAATATGGGAGGGTGAAATCAACAGATTTACTGAAGTATTTTTGAAATTCAGGTAATAGCAAAGGGGAAAGAAATTAACATCTTCTGAAGTAAAAGTCTATTTCTGCCTTCTTCTTGAGTATTTGAGGTTAATCATTGTCACTTCCATTTTAATGTGTGTTAGAATCATTCTAAAACTTCATAAATGAATATCAGAAATTTTCTAAGTTATTCTAACCAAGGCTTGCCATAATACAGCAGCTGAGAAAGATCTGTTTTCACTTACTGAAGAAATACTGGATTTCAAAATTCTGATTGTTTTCTAAAGAAGGTAAATGACTCATTGGTGATAGAATTGTATGTTCAGGCATTTTGAGTGGCATTGTGGGAGTAGTATAGAAAGCATATATAAAATGTAGGCTTATATAGAGATAGGAATGACTTGATTATTTTGGACTTTTGGCTAAGAATTGTCCTTTTTCCTTAAAAATAGCATCTGTTAGGTCTAGTAATTTATTTTAGTAGACAGAATACAAAAGTAGATTATTTCTTTTCTTTTGCACTCAGATTTAGTTGGTGCCTTTGAGGTATCTGAAATTATATGCTACAGAAGCAACAGTACATTGTTAGCACTTTCATTCTTAGCAAATAGATTCTGAGGTAAAATCAGGTTTTCTTGTTACTGCTAAATTCTTTTGGTCATGAGAGTGAAATCCTATTGTATTCATGAAAATACATTTAATTAAATAAAAGATCAATATTAAAAATGAAAAAAATAAAAATTTCCCCTCTTGTACACATAGTTTGAATTCACTGCCAGTGGCATCACTAGGATTGGTGTCACAGGACAGTAACTCCTGATGTCACCCACCCATGGATCTCCTCCCATACTACACATACATAATCCTTGTCGTTGTTGTTATGTGCCATCGAATCAGACCTGATTCATAGCGACCCCTCCTTGGGTTTCCGAGGCAGTATCACTACGAAAGTAGATTGCCCCATCTTCCTTCCGAGGAGTAGCTGGTGGGTTTGAACCGCCAGCCTTCTGTTTAGCAGTCAGATGCCTTAGGCACTATGCTACCAGAACTCTTACATAATCCTTAGTAAAGATTATTATCAATTTTAATCATAGAATATTATGTGATAAGTAAAATTGTAAATTGCCTAAATGTAATGCTTCTTAGATTATGTGAATACTAATAACATTATTTTGTAAAATCTTTCTGTATTGAATTACGACATTAATAGTTGCAACATTATTAGTACCTTAGCAGAAGCCTTTTGTTTTAAATTTTTCTCCTTTTCCTTTAATTACTACTTCATTGCAAAAAAGTTGTGGATTTAGGTTCATAAATACTAATTACCCTAGTACTGTAGCTAAAACACAGAAAATTTGACAAAATCAGTGCTATAAAAACACCTGCAGCAATGAAAACAAAAGCACGTGCTTGTAGCATGTGCAGAAGTCATGTAATCAAACCATCATTGTAATTGGATAATGATGACACCTCTGACCGGAGCACATTAGAAGGTTCAAAATGTAAATTAGCATAGAGCTTTAGCCTTGTCAATATATTAATACATGTAAGCTGGGCTAACAAAAACTGTTTTTGTTGTTACAACTAATGATGGGATATTTTTCTAAAAAATAATAAATTTCTGCTGAAACACTGCACAAAAATTTTATGGACAGTCATTCTGGTGTCATTCCCTCTGACAGTGTGGTCTGCATCCCCACGTAATCCCTTAGTGATGCCACTTTCCATTGCCATCCAGTCAATTCTAACTCATAGTGACTCTGTAAGACAGAGTAAAACTGCCCCATAGGGTTTCCAAGGCTGTAAATCTTTATGGAAACAGATTTCCACATCTTTCTCTCATGGAGATGCCAGTGGGTCTGAGCCACTGACCCTTCAGTTAGCAGCCAAATGCTTAACCACTGTGCCACCAGTGCTCCTTCATAGCTTGAAGCCATTAGCTAAATTCAGATTCCTGAATCACACTGAAGTGCTTAAAGAAGTCCTCACCGTCTTGTTTCAGAACAGGAATTGAACCAAGAGCTAAACTCAAACAATTGTAAACTCTAAGGCCATGGGCAACTCTAGAAATGAGAAAAGTGACTACTCTTTGATGGCCACCCCTTGAGGATTGATTATTTACCCATTAAAATAATATGTAGATAGACTTAAGCTTCAGTTTTTGTGCACCGTAGTTGTATGTGTAGCACATAACCAGTTGCAATGGAGTCACTGACTTAGTGACTCCATGTGTGTCAGAGTAGAACTGTACTCCATAGGATTTTCAATGTATAATTTTTTGCAGATATCCAGACCTTTCTTCTAAGACACCTCTGGGTGGACTTGAACCACCAACCTTTTGGTTAGCAGCCAAGTATTTAATCATTTGTACCACCCAGGGACTCCATATGCAGTGCATAGTTTAGTTACATAGTTCTTGTTGTTGTTGTTGATTGCCGTTGAGTCGGCCCCGACTCATAGCGACCCCTCCTTGGGTTTCTGAGGCAGTATCACTACGGAAGTAGGATTGCCCAACCTTCCTTCTGAGGAGTGGCTGGTGGGTTTGAACCGCCAGCCTTCTGGTGAGCAGTCAAGTGCCTTAGGCACTATGCTACCAGAGCTCCTGCTACCATAGTTCTTAGGGACAATAAAAGTTTATACTGCCACCAGCTATTATTGCTAATCTGATTTAAACACCATGTTGTTGTTGTTTTTGTTGTGAGCTGCTGTTTAATTGACCCATACTCATGAGGGTCCCATTCATATCAAGATTGAACTACTATGATCCATAGGGTCACATTTTCCTTGACTGACTTTGGAAGTAAATTGCCAGGCCTTTCTTCCTAGCTTCTAAATCTGGAAGCTCCACTTAAACCTGTTCAGCATCATAACAACACACAAGCCCCTACTGACAGACAGGTGGTGGCTGCACTTCAGGCATATTGGTTATGCATTGAATCCATTCTCCGGCAGGTAACAGGAGAATTCTATCACTGAACTACCACTGCCCTCTCAAGCACCATCATTCCTCTAAATTAAATCCCTTTTTTTAAAAAAATAAAAATAACAAGTATTTATGGAGAGTCATACGTTATGTCAATTCTTCATGGATGTTCTAGAAGGTAGATTCCATCCCTGTTTTACAGGGAAGAAACTAAACGTTGGAATTTCTAAGCAGATTTCCAAGACCATGTACCCAAGCCTCTCTGAATCAAAGCACATGCTCTTTGTTTTCACACTATCAAAGTGTCTCTCTGCAACTGTGGCTTTGTTGGACAAACCAAAAAAAAAAAAAAAAACCTCACTGCTATCCAATCAGATCCGACTCATAGCGAGGCCTCCTTGGGTTTCCAAGGCGGTATCACTACAGGAGGTAGATTGCCCAACCTTCCTTCTGGGGAGTGGCTGGTGGGTTTGAACCTCCAGCCTTCTGGTTAGCAGTCAAATGCCTTAGGCACTATGCCAAGAGGTGTTCATTCAAGAAGCCCTTCTTCCATCTGGATTAACTCTCATTTTCTTAAAATATACATTGGTCTCCTAAAATACCTAAAGCACTGTGAATAAAAACAGCATTTATTAAGTCACGTGCTGGAGCATATGTAACATCCATATGCCTTACTTCTTCTCCTTCTCTTCTGCTACTGATTTTATCAATCTACGCTGGTCAAAGACTGTTGTTAGGTGATGCTGATTCTAACTCAATAGCAGAATAGAACCACTCCATAGGATTTTCAAGGTTGTAACCTTTTGGAAGCAGATTGCCAGGCCTGTCTTCCAACATGTCTTTGTGTGGATTCAAGCCAATAATCTTTTGTCAAGAACTGTTTGTACCACCCTGGGACTCCTGGTCAAACACTAGTTTGAGGACAAGCATAAAATATGAATAACATTTAGTTGGAGGATGTAGACTTTTAATTTACTCATTATTTTCTCATTCACTATTTTTGTGCTTATGTGAGGAGCTCTGGTGGCATAGTGCCTAAAACATTTGATTGCTAATCAGAAGGCTGGTGATTCAGATCCACCAGGCACTCCTGAAAAGGAAGATTGAGCAATCTACTTCCATAGAGATACGGCCTTGGAAACCCAAGGAGGGGTTGCTATGAGTAGGAAACCACTCCAAGGCATTGATTTTGGTTTTTGGTTTGATGTGAGAGTAAAGTAGCTGTGTGATTATCATTTAAAATCATACAACCAATACATTGTCTCACTTTTCAAAAGTCTTATTTTTAAAAATTTTGAATATTTGAATACACAAAATAAGAAATCCTTAGTGTAATTATAATAAATATATAAACATATAAGCAATCTAAAAGTTTATATCCATTACATCTAAATATATTCAATTTATTAATAAATTTGATTGTCAACCAGGAACAACTTATCATTGTTACTAATTTCTTCAAAAGTAATTATCTGATTCAAAACTACTTGAAATTTATAATTGATACACATTTATTATAAAAAAAAATTTCCCTTTTAAACCAATCTGGCTTATTTACTGCCTAACAAACTAGATTCTATAGCTCATCATGAGAAACGTTGACTTTATTTATTATAAAATTGTATGAGCTATATTCAAAATCCATATCATTTGTGTAAATACTATGTATTAGAATGGAAGCTGCCATTAAATTTGTTGTGTTGATGTTAAAACCCAATTTAAGAGTACTATCTTGTGAAGAAAGCAAAATATAACAAAATAACAATTTGTCTTTGCTAATGCATGATAATACTTACAAGTACTTATGATTAAAGATTTTTTAATCCAAGATTTTTTAAAACTTTGACTTTTCCCTTGACTTTTTCATCAAATGCTCAGTCTTCTAAGAGAAGAAATAAAAAATATTCAGCTGCTTAGGGGTACAGAAAGGAGCCCTGGTAGCACAGTGTTTACGTGTTGGCTGTTCTAACCCACCAGGCACTGCATGCAAGAAAGATGTGGCAGTCTGCTTCCATAAAGATTACAGGCTCGGAAACCTTATGGGGCATTTCTACTCTGTCCTGTAAGGACACTATGAATCGGAACCTGCTCAGTGGCAATGAGTACAAGTCGGAATACAGACACATACTCCTATTAAAGTTACTGATTAAGAACATGTGTAATGAAGAAATGTTTGTGATCATTAGCCATCAGAGAGATGCAAATCAAAACTACAATAAGGTATCATCTCACCCCAGCTGTAATAGCAAAATGCAACAAGAAAGAAAACAACAAATGGTGAGAGTGTGGAGGGTTTGGAACTCTCATACACTGCTGGTGGGACTGTAAAATGGTACAAGCAATGTGGAAAAATGGTATGGTGTTTCCTTAAGAAGTTGGACTAGAAATATCATGAGCCAGCAATCCTACTACTAGGTATATATTCTAAAGAGTTGAGAGCTGGGAAACAAATAGATACATGTGCACCCATGTTTATTGCAGCACTATTCAAAATAGGAAAAAGATGGAAACAACCTAAGTGCCCATCAACAGATGAATGGATAACTAAACCATTGTACATAAACACAACTGAATACTATGCAACATTAAAGAATAACGAAGAATCAGCAGAATATCTCACAATGTGGAATAATTTGGAGAACATGATGTTGAGTGAAATAAATCAATCACAGAAGAATAAATATTGCATGATTCCACTATTATAAAAACTTAAGGGAAGGTTTATACACAGAGAGAAACATTCTTTGATGGTTACAGGGATAGGAGGGGAGGAAAGGGAATATTACTATCTAGGTAAGAGACACATTGATTTGGGTGATGGGAAAGGCAATATAAGAAAAGCAGGTGACCAGCACAATGTCACTAAGGAAAAAGAAGACATGGAAATGTGCACAAGAGGTACAGACAACAAAGGCAAGTACTATTATATACACAAGACTGTATTATCAGTAATAACAAACATTACTGTACATGTAGATATGTAGGTAGACAGGCCAGATGACCAGGTATGGGAGTATACCCATGACCATATACAGGTTTGGCCAATGATACTTCTATATACATATTTGTATACGCTATAAAAATGTCCATGTAGATAATCGAGCTAATGGGGCAGAATTATGATAACTTCTTAGCCAAAACCAAACACCTTGAGGGAGTGAGTCGCTGGCCTGTGGGCATAGGACCATGGATGCAGGGGACATCAAACAGAATTGGCATAATGTAGTACACAAAAAACATTATTCTGCATCCTACTTTTAGGAGCTCTGGTAGCATAGTGGCTAAGACACTTGCCTGCTAACCAGACGGCTGGTGGTTCAAACCCACCAGCCACTCCTCGGAAGGAAGGTTGGGCAATACTACTTCGTAGTGATACTGCCTCGGAAACCCAAGGGGGGTCGCTATGAGTCGGGCCGACTCGACGGCACATAACAACAACAACAACAACACTTTGATGAGTAGCAACTGGATTCTTAAAAGTGTGAGCAATCATCTAAGGTGCAACTATTGGTCTCTCTTTGTCTGGAGCAAAGAAGAATAAAGAAAATCAAGGGCAAATGGAAATAATTAGTCCAAGGGACTAGTGGACCAAGGGACCCTCAGCCTACACAGCCCTGAGACCAGAAGGACTAGATGGTGCCTGGCTGCTATTGCCAACCACTCTGAAAGGGATCAAAAGTGGAGATCTTGGATAGAGTGTGAGAAAACTGTGGAACAAAACTCAAAATAATTATAAAAAGACTGGATTGCTGGTCTGATAGAGACCAGAGAAGTCACCAAGACTATATGGCCTCTAGTCACTTTTTGGGCCCATAATTGAACTCACTCCTGTGGCTTAACTTTCAGCCAAACAATACACAGGACTATGTATGAGGTGAACAATTGCATCAGGGAGATGCACTCCTTGGAACAATCTTATGGGAGATCAGAAGGGCAGCATTTGTGCGGGAAGAAAGCTCAGAAGGCAAGAATGCATAGGAAAAAAGGACACAGGTAAAAGGTAACCACAGGGAGGAAGTGGAGATTGTAATCAATGTCATGGAACAAAATATGTAAGAACTTTTGAATGGAAAATGAATTTGCTCTATAAGTTTTCAGCCAAATCACAGTAAGAAGTTAAACAAAAACAAAAACAAAAACAAAAGCCCAGATGAAAACCTATTCTATCATCATCAATTATCATCATCCTTATACATATATTAGATTTAAAGGTGAATCTGGAGTTTAAAATTATATCACATTAACCTTGTTTTCTTTAAGATTTAAAAAAATAAAAATGAACTTGTGTAATGTGATGAAAAGTTAGGTGGTCTGCATACACGAAGAGTTAAGGAGTAATCAGTACAGATATTTAGAGGGAGCTGATTTTTTGAGAGATATTATGGATTGCATTAAAAATGTGTATATATTTTTATTGATTTCATTTTATTTTGTCCTTATTTTCTTCCAATTTCAAACCTAAGGAAAAGAGAAAAGAATATTAATAACACCCAGTACTTTTCACCTTGATTTGCCATTTGCCAGTTGCTAAAATTTTACCAGGTTTGCAGTCTCTCTCTGTCTCTAAACACACACACACACACACACACATACACACACATATGGGTACAGATATACCTCAGAGACGTTGCCAGTTCAGTTTTAGACCACAGCAAAACAGTGAATATCACAATAAAGCAAGTCACATAAATTTTTTGGTTTCTCAGTGCATATGTAAGTTACACTGTACTGTGGTCTGTTAAGTGTACAATTGTATTATGAAAAAGTTTGAAAATTATGAGAATTACCAAAATGCGACACAAAGACATGAAGTGAGCACATGCTGCTGGCAAGATGGCACTGATAGACTTTGTTGATGCAGGGTTGCCACAAACTTTTTTTTTTTTTTAAGTTGAAACATAAGGTTTATTCTGAACAATTATTCTATATGCATATAGGGAGACCATTCTGATTCCCAAAAGAAGCAAATGGCTCCCACCACAAATTTTTAATTTGTAAAAAAATGCAATATCTGTGAAGTGCAATAAAGCCAAGTGCAATGAAACAAGGTATGCCCACATAACTGTGTATGTATATATATATGCATGTATATACACACATACACAGACATAGAAACATTTCTGCCTCATTTGAAATTAATTTATCATTACCATTTTCAATCCTATGAAAAACATTACTTTAATATCATCCAATATACACGTCATATTTAAATATTGAGGGGAGTGAATTTTGAACCTGGTTTATTTGTTTTTTTATTTTTCTTTTGCATATAAAATATGTAGGATATTAAATATCCTCTCTCACAATTTTCTTCACATTCATTGCTTTATTCTTTTATTTTTTTATTTTAAGAACTCGTTTTACATAAGGACTGAACCTGGTTTAAAAGAGTAAGGAAGTAACTGGAGGAAATTAGGGGCGGCACATTTCATACAGCTTATATGAATAATATGAAAGTTTATTTAAGACTCATAACTTTACCAGATCAAATTTGTGAGTATGGCAGTCAAGAACACGTGCTCCAAAGAGGCTTAGACTGAAAGAGTGATAAGCATATGTTTTCTCTTTCACTCAGATTTTAATTAGAATACTTAGAATAAGTTTCTCTGAATCCTGTATTGGATTTGTGGGTTGGCATAGAAACCAGGAATTTAGGCAAGACTGGCATTGAAAGCTCTTTCTGGCAGTTCGTCCTTAACCCCCTGGCCCCTTGGTGTCAGTGTGACTATGATATGTTAGTGTAAAAAATATTCAGTCTCGTGACTTGTACATATCCTGTCATACTGCTGAAACAGGTCCCTGCTGAGGCTTTAGGCCCCCAGAGTTTCTCATTATTTCTTGCTATAGGGCAGAAAGTGAGGGAAAAAAGGGGGAGAGGAGAAAGGGGAGGAGGAGAAGAGTGAAGGGGATGTTAAAAGTTAGTGTGTTCTAATCAAAAGAGAATGTTTGCTTTACTCATAAAGACAAAAACCATTTTTACTCGTTTATTTTGCAATGATAGTTGCTAGCTTTAGAACTGTAAAGACATGTAACACAAAGACTTAGAAATTCATTTCTAAGTTTATATATTTTAAAAAATGCTTTCCAAAAGCCCAGAGCTCTCCCAAAAGAAGACTGGATTTTTTAAAATAGGTAATACCATCTCATGATTAAAGAAAAAACAAAGCAAAATGAAACAAACCAAAAACTACTGCACACACACACTTAACATAAAAGGTATAGTGAAAATTCTTTCTATCATCTCTTTTCACTGTTTGTTTGTCTAGCCTCAGAGATCTTTCTAGATTATCACACAGAGAATTTTCATATCACGTCCACTTTTAAATGGGTGTGTATTATTTCATTATATGGCTATACTATAATATAAGGAACTAGTTAGTTCCTTATTGATAAAATCTGGGTAGTTGCTAACATAATGAATGCTGTAATGACTAACATTGTACCAAACCAAACCAAACCAAACCCACTGCCCCTGAGTCGGTCTTGACTCATAGCGAACCCTGCTTGGGTTTCCGAGGTGCTATTTCTGCAGTAGATTGCCCAACTTTCTTTCCGAGGAGTGGCTGTGGGTGTTGAACCGCCAGCCTTCTGGTAAGCAGTCAAATGCCTTAAGGCACTACACCACACAGCTTCCCTAATATTGTACATACATCTTTTTGTTCATTTGCAAGTATATATGTAGGAAATTTTTCAGAAGTGCCATTGCTGGATCAAAACATATACATCTATAATTTTGATAGATATTGCCAAATGTCTTTCTAAGTAGTTGGATTTTTGAATTGGCATAGAAGCCAGGAATTTAGTCAAGATTGGCAACAAAATCTCTTTCTGGTAATTTGTCCTCAAGGAGTTATACCAGTCACACTTCCTGTAGAAATATAGGAGAGGGATTGCTTCCCACAGCCATGTGAATAGAATGTAAAGAACAATTTTAAATTGAAAACAAAGGTTTTCTGAATATAGTACCTTGTGTTTAGAAAGCATTCACTAAATATGTGTTCAATTAGGTAATTAATATGTAATTAGACATCTACTTGGAGAAAAATGTTGAGACTGTTGCTTGAAATATATCTAAGAGAATCTATAATCAACTCATGCATTCATTTGGCAAACATTTAGGGACCACCCATTGTATGCCTGGGGCTGCAGCAGCAACAGGAACAAGACATATACTATCCATACATCATACAGTTGGGTATGAGAGCCAGATGCTCATTCTCCCCAAAAAAGGAAAATAGCAGATAAATAAAATAGTTACATATGGGGAAAAGTACAATGAAAGAAACAATCAGCGTACAGAAGTACAAATTAGAAGGGAAAATTTATCAGAGGAAGTAACTTTTAACTTGAGACCTAACAAGTGAGAAGCCATAGCCATACAAAGAGCTTGAAAAAGAACATTCCAGACAGAGGGACTAACATGAACATAATCTCTGAAGTGGGAAAGAATTGAAAATTTTGCCAGAATTTAAAGTATTATGGAGTTAGAGCAAGGTGAAAGAGAGCAAGGTGAAAACCATGAGACAAGATCGGTGACAGGCAGAGGCTAGATCCTGGATGATCTTCTAAGCCTGGATGATCTTCTAAGGGTTAGGAGTTTGGAAGTCAATGAAGAGTTTTAAGTGGAACCATGAAAAAATATGGTTTATATTTTACAAAATTATCCTACTGGCTGTTGCGAGGATATACCCACAGGGTAGTGGGAAGGTATTGTGCCAACTGAGATGACTGATAATGGTGTTCCAGATTAGGATGATGATCATGGAGGTGGAGACAAGTAGATGGATTTGAATAATTTGCAACGTATAAAAGCAACCAAACTACTGTCATCAAATTGATTCCAACTTATAGCGAGTTTCTAAGGCTGTAAATCTTTATGGAAGCAGACTGCCTCAACTTTCTTCTATGGAGCAGCTGGTGGATTCGAACCACTGACTTTTTGGTAAACAGTCAGATGCCTTAACCACTATACCACCAGAGCTTCATTGCCAAGATAGAAAACAAAGACAATAGAAACACCCACACTAAATTTTAAAAGAAAAAAAATAAATATCTCACTATACAATGCATCTTGGCATCTGTAAATACTTGGGCACATTCCTCTATTTTCTTTTAGGCTCATCTGTAAAAATCACTAAATTACTTAGTTGCTAATTAAGTGTGATTTCCTTTATTTAAAATTAGGGATCTTCATAGAAAATGTCAGAAATATTGTTTAAATAAATATTTTCTTCTATACAACAATAGTTTTAAGGGGGTTCTGGCAAGATGGCAGACTAGGCAGAAGGACTGCACAG
>NW_006921858.1:2207827-2251601 GCF_000298275.1 Orycteropus afer afer | reverse complement strand
TATGGGGAGGAAGTGGGAGGGGAGCTGTTGCATTGTGGTAAACTGTGGTCAATGACATGAGACAAAGTATATGTGAACTGCTGTATGAAAAGTGAATTTGCTCTGTAAATCTTCACCCAAATCAAAATAAATAAATAATAGTTTTAGGAAGTTGATAGGATTGATTCAGGGGGCAGAAAATTCTGGTTAGAATTGGGTGTTAGGTTAAAGTCATGGTACAGTGGTGCTAAGATGAAAAGAAATGGTCAGAAATTGGAAGAAAAAAGTAGCTAAGAAAGATCTCAGAAGGTCCTGTGTTTAGGCATTTCTTTTTCTTTTTTATTGTTATAAAATATATACATAACAACATTGGCCAACTTAATTTTTTCATATGTACAATTTAGTGACACCATTACATTAATTACATTGTGCAAATATCACTAGTATTTGTTACCAAATTTTCCTTTTAAATAAACTGATACTCAATGCTTCCTAAACAATGACTTCCCTTTTCCTCCTTCTACTTGTCCCTGACCAAAGTTATTCATTTATATTTTGTTAAAATACACAACTTTTTCTTTACTAATTAGTGGTCTTTTTTCACTGACATTAATGCAGTAAACTCACTCACTGCTGTCAATTCGGATCCGACTCAGAGCGACCCCTCCTTGGGTTTCCAAGGTGCTATCACTACAGAACTAGATTGCTTAGTCTTCCTTCTGAGGAGTGGCTGGTGGGTTTGAACCGCCTGCCTTCTGGTTAGCAGTCAAATGCCTTAGGCACTATGCCACCAGAGCTCATTTAAAAATAGTTTATTTTCCCCTCTAGGAAGCTAAACTACAATGCATTTTGTTTTTATACACATTCTAACTACTTTTCTATATTTTTATTTAATTGTTTAAATAAGATCTTTAAGAGCATCATTTGGATATATTTCTGATTTTTAAATTTTTTTATTAATTAGGGAAAAGTTCAAACATAAACAAAAGTCAGGAGAGGTGGAATGATGCACTTCCATGGATCTATCATCCACTTTTGACAAATATTATCATATGGTTAGTCTTGTTATATCTAGACTCCCTATACACCACTTTCTCCCAGTCTCCTCTCACAACTTTGAAGCAAAATCCTGACTCACATTATTTCATCTATAGATACTTTAATATATGTAAAAAATTTGAGAGTTTTCATTTTTTAAAACATAGCCCCAATATCTGTACTTACTTTTAAAGCAAAGAACAATTACCTAATATCAAATATCAGTGACTTAGGTTTGCTTTAGTCTGTTTGTTTTTTTCTTATTATATTTCCTTAAGACACTGTAACTTTATCTTGTTGTATATAATATCTTAAGGAGCTCTGGTGGCGCAGTGGGTAAGGCATTTGGCTGCTAACCAGAAGGATGGTGGTTCAAACCCACCAGCTGATCTGTGGGAGGAAAATGAGACAATCTACTTCCCTAAAGATTTACAGCCTTAAAAATCCTGTGGAGGTCGCTATGAGTCAGAATTGACTAGGTGGCAGTGGGTTTGGGTTTGGTTTTGCTTTATATAATATCTGGGTTTTAGCGTACAATAATGGCCATGTTTCTTAGTTACTTACTCTAAATTTACCTGACAAACTATATTCTGTCTTTCCAGGCATTATTTTTTTCACAGTTCTTGATGAACTTTTTGGACTAGTATCCTGATACTCACTTATGTGACAGCAACATAGCTTTTTAAATTCAGTCCTATTTGGATTCTGAATAGGGGAAAAACTGGTTAAACCCGTTTTGACTGATACAGGAAATGTAGCTAAAAATAGTACATTTTTCAAGTTCAATGAAGGTTGAACTGACATTTTCAGTTTCTCAACAGTGGCTAACTCATTAACTCTATTTCTTTGTGCTCTTCTTTCTTTATATAAGAGGAACATTGAAGGACACAGTCAAAATATCATTGACTGTGAGAGTGAGATAATCTACATGGCAGCCAGCATGCAGGCTAGCAGTCATTCACTAATCCAACCAATATTTCTTTCATTTTTCCCAGTTCTCATTTTCTTATTCTTTCAAGAGTCCAGCGTAATCTGGGGATGTTAGAAATTTATCAAAGCAGGTCATAGATCACTTGTTAATGCATTTTCTACATTTAATTTAATTAATGTCATTAATGGTGCAATATGTATTAAACAGCATAAAAGTTAGAACAAATTTGAGAGTATTATCACATCGAGATACAAGTTAAATACTCTTCTCATGATTTTCATGTCATCAAACTGTGTCTATCTAAGTTTTTTTTTTTTTTTTTTTCTTATTTAGCACTTGTCTAAGCTTTTCTTTTAGACTGGTTGTTGCCTTACAATTGCAGAAGTATCTTAGTTACCCCATGTTCCCCCTTCCCTATTGTGGGGTGGTCAGCTGGAGGCAGCTGTCCAGCTAAGGATGCCATTTCTCTACTTCTCTGGCATCCACATGTGGCCATGTGACTAGCTTCCCTGTGGAAGGTGAGTCGCTTTGGGGCTGAGATTTTAAGGACAGATCTTTATCCATCTGGTCCCTTGCTGACTAGATACAGAGAACTCTGAAGTAATAAGGGATGGCAGAGCCACAAAATGCAAGAAGCCTGGGTCCCCCAGTCAACATATAGAGGAAAACCAACTGCTAATCAGAATCACCTTCACTGAGTGAGCAAGAAAAGCTTTTATTAAGTTAACCTACTGAAGTGTGGGGTTTTATTTGTTCCCACAGCTAGCATCACCCTAACTAATAAACCTAGGCTATTCCAGTGCTTATTAGAATTAAGATACCAGCTGTTTTCTGAATGCCTTTTTTGCTCTTCTAACTTTTCCAAGGAGTAAGCACTTTTAATTTTTCCCTACTGTGCCACACCAGGTTATTCCTACAATCTCAATCATTACTACTCCTCCCTTTGTACACTTTACCCTCATTGACCTCCTTGTCCCTCTCACATATTAAGCACATTCCTGCCAGAAGGCTTTTGCACTTGCTTTCTCCTCAGCCTGGAGTAGTCTTTCTTAATATACAATAAATGGAGACAAGATTGAAGGTGTCAGGGGTTTCATTTTATTTGTATCCACAATCAACACCCATGGAAACAGCAGTCAAGAAATCAGATGTATTGCACCCTACAAATATGCTGCAAAAGACTTCTTTAAAGTGCTAAAGAGCTAACATGTCACTTTGAAGATAAAGGGTGCCCAACCCAAACTATGGTCTTTTTAATCACTTCATATGCATGTGAGAGCTGGACAATGAATAAAGAAGTCTGAAGAAGAGTTGATGCCTTTGAATTGTGGTGTTGGAGAAGAAAACTGAAAATACCATGGACTGGCAGAAGGAAAAACAAATCTGTCCTGGAAGAAGTATAGCTGGAACGTTTCTTGGAAGTGAGAATGACCAGACTTCATCTCATCTTCTATGGTCTTGTTGTCAGAAGAGACCATTCCCTGGAGAAGGATATCATACTTGGTAAAGTAGAGAATCAGTAAAAAAGGGGAAGGCCCTCAAGGATATGGATTGACACAGTGGCTTCAACGATGCACTCAGGCATAGCAGGGATTGTGAGGCTGGTGCAGGACCAGGCAGTGTTTCATTCTGCTGTACGCAGTGTTGCTGTGAGTCAGAGCTGACTCAATGGCACCTAACAACAATGTATTTCATGGTTTCCACCCTTACTGTTAAATGTCTCCTCTTTAGACAGAGTTCATGACCACGTATTCTAAAGTAACACCCACCTCTGTTCCCATAATCTGCAGTATTTTTCTTCCTAGCATTTATCACTCCCTAATCTGATATAAATTTATTTATTTACTGTCTCCCCAACTATGACGTAAGCCACATGAAGGTAGAGAATTTGGTTTGCTTGCTACTATAACACCAGCACTTACAACAATGCTGGACAAATAGTTGGTACTCCATAAATATTTGCTGAATTAATGAATGATTGCTAGCCTATATGCCAGGTACCTTCTAGATTATCTCAAAGATTCCTCCAAATATAGTCTATTATACTTATCTGGTGATTGTAGGTGCTATGAGTCAGAATCGACTCGATGGCTGTGGGTTTGTTTTTTTGGTTTTGTAATGTCCTCATACTAGTTATTCACTAATAAAATGTTAAAATCCCTATTTCATGAACTCAAACTCCAAACCAAACTCACTGCTATCCAGTTGATTCTGACTTATAGTGACCTCCATTAGGTTTCTGAGGCAGTGAATCTTTATAGAAGTAGATTGCCCCATCTTCCTTCTGTGGAGCGGCTGGTGGATTTGAACTGCCAACCTCCAGGTTAGCAATCAAATGCTTTAGGCACTAATTTCATAAACTAGCCCTTAACAGTTAGTTCTCTAAGAAATCAAAGGTATTTTGCAGCCATAGGCCTCCCTGCCTTGCCAGTTCCTCTCCCTGGAAACCAGGGCTCTGAACCCTCAGATGGGTATGTTTTTGCAGGTATAAGCAAGATGTGGTAGAATAACCCTGAGAAATCAATTGTTTCTTGTTTTTTCATCTATAAGACATTTAGAAGGAAGGAAAACTATTTCTGCTCTTCTCCTCTTAAGAATGTTGTTTGACCTTTTGTGTTCTGGACCTTTTCTGTTTCTAAACAGAAGGAGGCAGCCTTTTTGGGGAAATACGGTGTTCCAGAGCAAAAGGAGAAATTTCTAGGCAGGGTGGTCCCTTTAGAGTCTAGATTCTAGATTCTCTAGATTAAAATAACTCATAAGTAGTCCATTCCCTCTGAAATCTTGGACCCAGGGAGTGAATTAGGATCTGCCTCAGGAGATGAAGAAAGGGAGATAGTGTGCTTTGAGGTTGAACATGGAGGTAGGAGAAGTGGCCACCAGATGGGTACTTGAATCTCAGGACAAGAGGTGGGTAGCAAGTTCTGAGCATGACATACAGCCGCTTTGAGTGGTTAGATGTTATATTGGAATGGATATTCAGGTACCTAGAACTGGGAACTAAATGCCTTAGGTCTGGTAACTTCATTGAGATACCTGTGACTGGGCAACTACCATGAATGAGGTCCTGCTCCATTTTCTTGGACCATGTGAGCCGTTGAGATTTCTGTATTATCTGTAAGGCTAGGGGGAGTCCCTAGGTGGTACAAACAGTTAACACACTCAGCGGCTAAACAAAGTTTGGTGGTCCAAGTCCATTCAGAGGCACCTCAGGATAAAGGCCTGGCAATCTACTTCCAAAAACTCAGCCAATGAAAACCCTATGGAGCACAATTCTACTCTGATACATGTGAGGTCACCATGTTTGGAATTGACCATGGCAACTGGCTTGGATAGGGATGGGGAAATTCCAGAAATGCATTGGTATTAAATTTCTCATTAATGCCAGACTTGAACCAAATTTAATTTGGTTCAGTAGATTAAAGAAAAAAGTGTTAATGCACTGTAGTTAGGATTGCCTATATTTTTATTTGCTAAATCTGACAACCCTTGCTACCTGCCTGCCTCATATACTAACAGTGACTTTGCCTTATATTTGATGCTAAATAATAACTACCATTTATTAAACACATATAGTCCCTCAGACACTTTGTTTATTTCTCTACAGGTACTATCACATTCAATCCTCATGGCAAACTTTGAGCTAAATATTTTATAAAGGAGGTAACACAGGCTTAGAGAGATTAAGTAACACGTCCAAGGTCACATAGTTAGAGTGTAGTAGACCCAGGACTAGAACCCAGGCCAATTTGTAAAGCTTGTACACTTTTTAATATTTGTGATATTAATTTTCTATTGTGGTAAAAATGAGTAGAACAAATTTACCAATCCAACATTTTTTACACGTACAATTCAGGGACCTTGGTTACATTCATCATGTTATGTAACCATCACCACTATGCATTTTCAGATTATTCTGTCATCATTGACAGAAACTCAGTGACCCCTAAGCTATTACTCCCCCCCATCTTTTTTCCCACCCCTGGTAACTTCTAATAAACTTTGGCTTCCATACATTTGCCTATTTTTGACATTTCACATAAGTGATATCATACAGTATTTGTCCTTTCATGACTGACTTATTTCATGCAGTTTATGTTTTCACGGTTTGTCCATGTTGTACTGTGTGTCAGAACTTTGTTTCTCTTTTAGGTTGTTTCCATATTCTGGCTATTGTGAACACTACTGCAATGAACAATGATTTATAAGTTTCTGTTTGCTTTCCTGCTTTTAGTTCTTTTGGCTGTGTACCAAGGACTGGGATTGTTGGGTTATATTGTAGTTTTATGTTTAACTTTTTTGAGGAAATGCCAAACTGTTTTCCATAGCGGCTGTACCATTTTACATTCCTACCAGCAATGGAAGGTTGGGCAATCCTACTTCCGTAGTGATACTGCCTCGGAAACCCAAGGAGGGGTCGCTATGAGTCGGGGCCGACTCGACGGCACATAACAACAACAACAACAACCAGCAATGGATGAGGGTTCCAACATCTCCACATCCTTACCAATACCTGTTATTTTTCATAAAAAAATATATATAACTATCGTAAATCCAAACCACTGCCATTGAGTCTATTCTGACTCATAGTGACCCCCACTGGGTTTCCAACGTGGTAAATCTTTACAGAAGTAGATTGCCCCATCTTCCTTCCATGGAGCAGCTGGTGGGTTTTAACTGCCAACCTCTGGTTAGCAGTCAAATACCTTAGGCATTGTTGTTGTTATTTGCCGTCGAGTCATCCCCGACTCATAGCGACCCCTCCTTGGGTTTCCGAGGCAGTATCACTATGGAAGTAGGATTGCCCAACCTTCCTTCCGAGGAGTGGCTGGTGGGTTTGTACCCCCTCAAAAAAACAAAACAAAACAAAACAAAACAAAAACTCACTGCCATTGAGTCGATTTGACTCAATTGACCCAACTTGGGGCTCCCATGTGGTATTTCTACAGAAGTAGATTGCCCAATCTTCCTTCCAAGGAGTGGCTGGTGGGTTTGAACCACCAGCCTTCTGGTTAGCAGTCAAATGCCTTAGGCACTATGCCACCAGAGTTCCCATTGTATACCCCCAGAGCTCCTTATAGTGGTGGCAAAGTGCTATCTTATTGTGGTTTTGGTTTGCACCTCTCTAGGAGCTCTGGTAGCATAGTGCCTAAGGCACTTGACTGCTAATCAGAAGGCTGGTGGTTCAAACCCACCAGCCACTCCTTAGAAGGAAGGTTGGGCAATCTACTTCCGTAGTGATACTGCCTCAGAAACCCAAGAAGGAGTCACTATGAGTCGGGTCCGACTTGATGGCACATAACAACAACAACAACAGTGACGTCAAGCATTTTTAATGTGATTATCAGGTCACCAGGTTGCTGCCCAATATCCTAGTCCGTGAGAAGACCTAAACTATCACTGGTAGAGTAGGAAATTGTATTTCCCAGAGCTCTTCTCAGGATAGTACTGTGTGGGTTTGGAAGTAATCTTATGATGATGCCCCAAGGGGCATACACAAGTAAAAGTAGATAGATGGACCTAAACTTCCCTCTGGGTTTTGGGTGGCTGAGTCTGGTATGTACACAAAGAATTTGAACTGAACTGCTCAGAACAATAAAATAACTCTGAGAGAAGCCATTATAGTCTTCTTTCTTTACCCTCCCCTAGCAGAGCATCTAGGCTGTCCTCTAAATTAATGGCGAGCACATATGTTTGGAGCATCCCATGAAATAAGCTATTAGTTTGCCTATGGCACTCACATGCTACAGAGAGGCCCTGTTCTCTTGTAGCCCAATTTTCTTCCCTCTCTCTCTCTTTTTTAATAACTTGGTATTGATGACAAGATATTTTCCTAGCATTTTGTTGTATTTCTGATACTTATCGGCCCACTCTTATCTTCTTCAGTGATCCTGTCATCTGTAAGCTCCTTAAAGAAAATATCTCTGTTCCACGTATCACTCGCTCTCCATGTTAACTCAATATAATTTCATGAACTGCCTTTTATTTCTTCACCCACCCTCCCTTGGACCTCAGGCTGAGTTAACTACACTCTTCAGTTGATGGCACATTATCATAATTGCCCATGTGAAGTTTTGCTTTTGTTTCGACCATACTCTTTCCTCCAGTGGACAACAATGTTAAGATTTCTTTTCATTTGTGGGGGTCCCTGGGTAACGCAAATGGTTAAAGGGCTTAACTGCTAACTGAATAGGTGGAAGTTCAAGTTTACCCAGAGGCATCCTAGAAAAAAAGCCCAACAATCTACTTTAGAAAAACCTATTCTACTCTGACACACATAGGGCCACATTGAGTCAGAATAAACTCAATGGCAACTGGTGGTGGTGTTACTTGTGTATATTTTTTCAAAATATGTATTATTGTTTTATGTGAATATATTTAAATTTACATATACCACACTGGGAATATATCCTTTTGACTCAGCACTATGCCTTTATGTTAATTTATTATGTATACATTCAATCCTTGTTTTCACTGCTGCATGGTACTTTTATGTACTTCTACGTAGGTATGCTAATATTGCCTCCAATTCCCTTACCACAGAACTACCTTTTGTGAGAAGATATCCTGAGGTGAGTTTTCTTTACCTGGACATTTGACTTTAGCCATTTCCTTATCAGCCATTTGAAAGTCATTTAATGTTGCTTAAGGTTGGGCAATCTACTTTCGTAGGGATACCACCTCGGAAACCCAAGGAGGGGTCTCTACAAGTCAGATTCGACACCATGGCAGTGAGTTTGGTTTTTTAGTTTTTCTTTATCATTGGCTTCTAGATTTTTAAAAAAATGTTTTTCTGACTGCTGCAGTATTGGCTAGAGGTGGTGTTACAGATGGTTAATGTATTAAAAACAGTTCCAGCATTTTATGATTTCCCTGATTTGCTTGTATAATAATGCATGATTGTGTGTTTTGAGCTCCTAGGCTGTGATGAACCTAGGTTACTTCTGAATATTTTAGTTGTTTAACCGTTAGTTTAAGGCCCTAGCCAGAAACCTGAGGATAAGCAATACATTCATTCCCACATGCAGAAATATATGTAGTTACCAAAAACTTTTAGTAGCAAATGTTACACAGTATTCTCTGAGGACCAGCAAACTGCAGGCTGACTGTGCCACTTTCTCCAAAGGGTCCTTAGTGTCACTTTGAGTTCAAATGAGGACCCACTGCCCATGGTCTCAGCCTTCTCTGTTCTGTGCATCTCTGACAGTAATTCTAATTTAGAACCTGCAATACTTTATTGCACCTATTTGTTTACTTGTCAATATCTTCAGAATAGATTCTAAAAAGGACTTGTGTGTTCTCACTTCTGTATTGCTAGAAACAAGTCTTGGCTCATAGAAGATGCCCAATGCATCTGTTGAATTAATGTGTGAATGAATTGATTCTTCTTGCAATACGACTCCATTGAGCTAGACATCTGAGAAGAGAGGATGACAACAGATAGCTATGAAATTGCAAAACAGTGAGCTGATGTGTGACTGATGCAATTAGTACAGGTAGAAGATATATTTTATGAGCCCATTACACTAATTCAATTAATGTATTAAAATTATTTGCTTATATGTCTGTCTCTATGTTGAGTCTATAACATCCCCAAGGACACAGATTGAATCCTATTCATCTCCTTATATGCCTGGCACACAGTAAATCCAAAATACATGTCTCAGTGAATACATGAGTGAAGAGATGGATGTCTCGGATATAACGCCTATGCACACAATCACTTATTTAGAGCACTCAGACATAGCAAACTTATTTTGAACAAGGCCAGTAGGCTGTAAAACAGTGATGGCTTGTGTAAATTATGTTGGAGGCTAAAATTTAAGGCTAGTAGTTGTTTACGTATTTTGTGTAAAGTACTACAGGTCATGTATCAATATTTATGTCCTACCTATACATTATTCAAGTAATATAAAAGGACCACGTATTACATGTAAAACAATCATTTTGAGGTATCTATCACTAAAGATGAAGTCATTGTAACTATTTATGTTTTCACATAGTACTTAGTTTAAAATGGCTGCTCTCCTAAACATGTGGTTCAGAGTTAAAGTGCTTGATGACATTCAGTTTTTCAAGGCATAAGAAGGAAAATATTTTCACTTAGAAATAAGAAAGTCATTACCAACTTGTTGAAGTTTTATGGAGAGAATGTTTACAGTAGACAAATTATTGCAAAGTTTCATGAAGAGGGAAAAGGAGCAGAGAAGATTTCATCTGGGTACCATGTGTCTAGAAAAACAGTCATTTTAAACTTGGAGTACACTAAAAAAGAAAGTTACAGCTTTATAGTGTAGCCAAGGATATCTAGAAATACTATATTAATAGAAAAAAATGTTTCTGCTATGTGTAAACACTGCTAATTAACCTTATAAATGGGCTTTTAAAATGTAACGTTTATCTTGATGTTTGGAAAATGAGTTTGGATGAGTAAAGATAACTTAAATAGTTAAGATGCTTTGAAAATGTTATTCCACAGCATTAAAAATAAATAATTAGAACAATCATTTCTCCTTCTTAGTGCTTTTAAATCCCTGGACTTGTGTGCAAATCATTTCTTCTTCTTTTAATATATATATTTTTTAATAAAACATTACAGTAACTACAGTTACTAATCTTATACAGATATATTTCTACTTTGTGTTTTGATGCAAAATGACTCACCATCTTTATTTCCTAGTAACTGATAAGGGATACTGTGCTGTCATTTTAAGGTTAGGAAGTTGCTAGTCATGAAAATAACAACTAAAAGATTTTCAGTAAAATTTTCAGAAAAACTTTATTCTCATGTCATATTAAACATTTGAATCTAATATTTTGCAGAGCAGTGTGAAGTAAATAATGAGAGACTAATTTTAAGACTCATTTATGCTTTTGTATAAATCAGACTGTGTAATACTCTCCTTGCCAGTTAAGAAAACATCTCTCCTCTCCTAGCAGCTTAGCATTTCAATATTACTGTCAAATATTCTTAAGTAACATTTTCCATCCAAATAATATTCTCACCTGCCTTGACTATATAGATTTTTTTTCTTTTTAATTTTTACTGTGATTTGGGTGAAAGTTTACAAAGCAAATTCACTTTCCATATAGCAGTTCACACACACTTTGTCTCATGACATTGACTAATTTCCCACAATTCAATAGCTTGCCTCCCACTTCCTCCCCATATTTACCTCTTCCCTGTGTCTTTCCCTCCCATGCACTCCTGCCCCCAGCTGTCTTCCTGTGCATATACAGCCTTTCTATTCTCCCATGATTGATCTCTCCACGGAGTATATCTACCTAATGTAAATGTTTGGCTCATATGCCTGTCTTGTTTGGTAGGAAGCCACAGGAGTGGGTTCAATTCCAGACCTGAAGGGCAGTGAGGGGCCATACTCTCAGGGGTTCCATGAAGCTCTATCAGAACAGCAAACCTGGTCCTTTTTTTTTTTTTGATGATTTTGAGTTTTTTTCCACATTGTTCTCCCACTCTATTCAGGATCTCTTACATAGATCCCCCTCTGAGTGGTTGACAGTGGTAGCTGGGCACCATCTAGTTCTTCTGGTCTCATAGCCGTATAATCTGAGGATCACATGGTGTACCAGTCCCTTGGACTAATTGTTTCTATGTATCTTTGGTTTTCTTCATTCTTCTTTGCTCTGGATGAGGAGAGACCCATCCTTGCATCTAGGTGGCTGCTTGCAAGCTTTTAAGTTCTCAGTTGTTACTCACCAAAGTAGGATGTGGAATAATGTTTTTGTGTAGTATGTTATGCCAATTAAGCTTGATGTCCTCTGCCACCATGGTCCCAAGCCCACAGGTCCAACTACTTGCTCCTTCTGGGTAGCTGGCTATGGCCAAGAAGTGACTACAACCTTGTCAGCTGTGATAGTTAAGTTTGTGTGTCAACTTGGCTGGGCCTGGTTGAGTGGCTGGGCAGCTGGATGTAGTAGTATTCCCCATGATGAGATTGGTAATCAGCTCCATGGTGGAATCTACTATGAGCAGCTGAGTAGCTGCCTTAGGGATGTGATCTGCTTCCTGTATATAACGAGAAACCTTGGGGAACAGTCTAGCTGATGGCATGCTCAAACCCTACATGTAGCCAAGTTGTTATTCAGCAGCCTGCCATGCCCTGCTGATCTTGGGACTTCATCTGGACTTGAATTAGTGGCCTGCCATGTTGTTTAGTAACATTGAGACTGTGCATTTTTACTTGTCAACCTTGGGCTTGTCAGCCTCAGCAGCCAGTAGCTGCCTGAGTGAAGAAAAGCTTCCAGCTTCAGTAGGCTGGGAGCAGGAAGCAGAGCTGAAGCCCAAGGTTGAAGGGCTTTCACCTGGCACTTTGTACTTGGACTTAAAGCCTCCAAAATTATAAGACAATAAATTCCTGTTTGTTAAAGCCATCCCATTTATTGTATATTCCTGTCAGAGAGGTACTAGGTAACCAAAACATCAGCTCTGCTATATACCTGGGAATTCTTACAGAACATACAAACACACTTGTAGAGACATGGTCTGCCAACCTTATACATGGTCTTGGGTGCACTCCCCCCTGCATAAACATACCTAATTGTTCAGCCTGCCCATCCATCTATCCACTCATATATCAATATTTGCCTTCACTGACAATGCAGTACTCTATGTGCAAAAGGGTTCATCTTAGATTTTTAAAAAAACATTGTTGTTGTTGTTATGTGCCATTGAGTCGTCTCTGACTCATAGCGACCCCTCCTTAGGTTTCCGAGGCAGTATCACTACAGAAGTAGATTGCCCAATCTTCCTTCCAAGGAGTGGCTGGTGGGTTTGAACCACCAGACTTCTGGTTAGCAGTCAAGTAGCTTAGGCACTACGCCACCAGACATAGTATTAATATATCTTCACTTAAACCAAACCCAAATCCATTGCCGTCGAGCTGATTCTGACTCATAGCAACCCTATAGGACAGAGTAGAGCTGCCCCATAGGGTTTCCAAGGCTAATAATCTTTACAGAAACAGACTGCCTCATCTTTCTCCTGCAGATTGGTCAGTGGATTCAAACCTCAGACCTGTCAGTTGGCAGCCAAGCTCTTTAACCACTGTGCCACTGAGGCTTTTTTTTATCTTTACTTAAACCAAAAAACCAAACTCACTGCCATCAAGTCAGTCCCAACTCAGAGCAACCCCTCTTTGGGTTTCTGAGGCATTATTTTTATGGAAGTAGATTGCCCAATCTTCCTTTGGAGGAGTGGCTTGTGGGTTTGATGCTCCAGCCTTCTGGTTAGCAGTCAAATACCTTAGGCACTGCACCACCAGACCCATTACTTGTTGTTGTTGTTATGTGCTGTCGAGTCAGACCGAACTCATAACAACCTATTACTTGTTGTTGTTATGTGCTGTCAAGTCGGACCCAACTCATAGTGACCACTCCTTGGATTTCCAAGACAGTATCACTACAGAAGTAGATTGCCCAACCTTCCTTCCGAGGAGTGGCTGGTGGGTTTAGGTATGTATTGTTCTCTTTGTCATGTCACATGTCATAGATTGGATTTTTTAATCACTGAGTGATATTTCCAAAAGAATTAGTAATTTTTTATGTTTGGCCTGACAACTCTCCTTTAGTCTTTAGTAATTTCTACTAAGAAAAACCTTATGTCACCACCCTCCACCCAACCCAATTATGTATATGTGTATTTTTCCCGCAAGGCCACAACAATACAAGTTGGTAGTGAATAATAATAATAATAATAATAATAATAATAATAATAATAAAGAACTAACTGTAGAATCATCTCCTCTTAAATTTTATAATTTTCTTTGCTCTGGGGTTGACTTATCTAAGGAGATTAAGTCCAGAGACACCAGTGATCAGTTCCAGTAGACTGACAGGGAAGAAAATCAAGATCCTTACAGACTTCCCAAGAGCCTGTCTATCACAGAACTCTCGCTCCAGGAGTGGAGATTTCCTTCAATGTGCTGATTGTTCAGAGCAGGCTTGTGAATCTAGTTCGTGTTCTAAATAAAGTTGCCTTCATCTGGTTATTTCTCTTTCATCATGATGGTGTTCATGCCTTGCTCACACTAGATTTCACTCAAGGATTTTTATCTTATACTCAGATGATCTGGCCTGAGCTGGTTTATGGGCCCTGGGTAAGACGTGTGACCAGAGTCTCCTTGACTCTGAGAGAGTTATGAAGGGAAGAGCCTGAGCAACCTCTGATTTTTTTCCCCCATTTTTGTGGTAACTGGAATAATGCCACAGTGGCTAAGACACTTGCCTGCTAACCAGACGGCTGGCGGTTCAAACCCACCAGTCACTCCTCGGAAGGAAAGTTGGGCAATCCTACTTCCGTAGTGATACTGCCTCGGAAACCCAAGGAGGGGTTGCTATGAGTTGGGTTTGACTCAACGGCACATAACAACAACAACAATCCTGTAGAAGCCTTACCCAACTGTAAGTTAATTATTCTAAGAAGTTAGATTCAAGAACAGGATGTTTTGTTTTTGTTTGTTTTATGAAATGAATGGCAAGGGGCCCACAGTAGCTGCAAAGGTGTAAAAGTGTGAAGCTGCTATTTACAATGAATATGTGATCAACTGTAAATACTATAACCAGAAACACACATCCCAGCTGTATTTCTTACATATGAATGTATTTTATGAGTCAATGGTGATAGATGCCATTAAAAGAAATGATAATATTCTGGAGCCATAGAGCCTGAAACTATTGGCCTGAGATATTCTTTAAACCAAAAATATCCCCTGAAATCATTTGAAAACTGCACAATAGTTTAGTGTAACTAGTGAAAAAAGTCTGCCTTGAGCAAGTACTCTTTTAAGAGCTATGTATGTCAGATCAAAGTGACAAGAGCAACTTGAAAGATTAGATAGGAAACTTAGGGGGTAGTAAATTTAAGTGTATGAGGGAGGACAATTCAGAAAAGGAGGGTGAGAATGGTTACACAACTTGAAGAATGCAATCAATCTCATTAAATTATACATGGAGGGACTGTTGAATTGGCATATGTTTTGTGTGTATATTCTGTAGAACAACAGAAACAAAATAAATAAAATTTAGAAAGAAAAATGATACAATAATAATAATCATATGTGATTCCTTTCTTCAAGGACTTTGCAGTTTAGTTGAGGAGTGGAATATTAAAGGCAAAAATGCAGACTCATGGGGAAGTAGTTTTTCAACTAACAAATGAATCATAATTCCAGAGAAGAAAGAGTTCTTGTGAGCTGGTTTTATTGAATTATGGAGAGAGAGGTGGGAGACAGAATAATTAATAAGATACATTGCCAAGTCTTTCTAAAAAGTTAGAGAAACAGAGATTTTAGGGAAAGAGGAAGAAATGAGAAAAAATACTCAACACACTTGAAGGCTTCTTATAAAGGAAGAAACCTAAAACTTGCTTCTGTGGTCTTTTCTAGAAGCTCTGGTGGCGTGGTGCCTAAGGCATTTGACTGGCAACCAGAAGGCTGGCAGTTCAAACTCACCAGCCACTCCTTGGAAGGAAGATTGGGCAATCTACTTCTTTAGTGATCCTGCCTCAGAAACCCAAGGAGGGGTCGCTGTGAGTCAGATGTGACTAGACCACATTGAGTTTGGTTTTTTTGGTTTGGTGGTCTTTTCTATTCCTTAGATTATGAAAGACACTGGAACTGGCTTAGCAAGGCAAGGATAACATAAAGGGAAGAAATTCTATGATAGGTTTAGGAAGAGGTGATGGGGAATGAGATAGAGAAATCTTTATACTAAAATGACATTTAATACCCCAGCACTGCAGGTTTACTCCAAAACAAGTTTAAATCAGCAATGATAGATCTGATAATTTCTGTGCCTCCTTCCCCAGCTCTCTCAATCATGGTGAAATTCTGGCTAACCCACTCTGTGGAAGGACCCCAACCTAGATGAGACGGTATTAGAGATTTTCAGCACTCGCCTATGGCCAGCTTTTAAATGTCTTTGACTTTTAGAAGGGTGGAGGTCCCTGTTAAAATCCCAATATCTTTTAGGACTATCAATGGTCAGAGTGTTTAAGAGAATTAAGGCCAAATCCACTCTAGGGTTAGGACTGTCAGATTTTCTCTTTTTTAAAACAAACATAACTGCTTTATTTAATGCGTAATGAATGACACTTTGGCAGTGAAGCTTTCTCAAATTCATGCAACAAACCATTAAGTATCTACAGATATGCCATTGTGCTTTGATAAAGGAAAACTGTTGAATTTGTTTAATGAAACTCTGGCTCATGTCTTTGAAGAAGCTAATTGAAAATGAGTGAAGAAAGATGTCTTCTTTCTAGATGAGATCCATTTACATGAATGACTTTATTTAACAGTTGTAAAGTATGGCTTCTGGTTCAGTAAGAACACTGTCCTAATCCAAGTGATCCATATTCTCTCATCTTCATTTATTTTCTTGTCTTGTTCCAGAATAATGACAGTAAACAAATTTGGAATAGCTTAATAAAATTCAGAGGGGGTAAGGTACAATCGGTTTGTTTTTGATGTGGTTAACTATTTTTTAAAATTCAAACTTTTTAGATAATTTGGTTGTTGAGCTCTTTCTTTTAGTACGTACATATAGATCTTTAGTGAACATTTAGATCTTGTAAAATCTTACTTTGCCCTTTAGTTGTGTTAACTGCCTTAGAGTGGACTCCAACTCATGGTGACCATATGTACAGCAGAACAAAATGTTACTCAGCATGCATCATCCTCTTGATTGCCAGCATGTTTGAATCCATCATTTTGGCTATTGTGCCAGTTCATCCCATGGAGGGTCTCCTCTGCCTCATTGGCCCTCTACTTCACCAAAGTGATGCCCTCCCCTCAAGTATTGATCCCTCCTTATGAGGAGGGATGTCCCAAAGCAAGTGAGTCCTACAATTTTCTGTTGCACTCCTAAGGTTTCATTGCCTAATTTTGGAAATAGACCACTATGATTTTTCCTTGTCTGTCCTAGTCTGAAAGTTCTCCTGAAATCTGCCCACCATGGATGACCTTGTCAATATTTGAAATACTGGTGGTATAGTTTCCAGCATCATAGCAACATGCAAGCCACCACAGTATGACAAACAGTACAACAGATGAGTGGTGGTGCCATCTTGTAGGGTCATATAATTTGGATACATAGGTCAGTTCTATTCTTTGTATAAGCGTCTTCTCCAGCATCATTATCTATAGTTTTCCTAACCTAAAAAACTGACTAATAGCAATTGACGAATTTGTCTCAAATCCAAAACTTAGTTCACATTGTCACATCATGAAAAAAAATTCTAAGTGGAAAAGCTAGGAAATATGGAAGTTAAAGTCTCCAGAGAAATGTTAACTCCTCCATATTGTATGTTCAGTGCATGGTAAACTGTAATTTACTAGTGTAACTAATAATCACAAAACATTTAGCAAGGAACATTCCATTAGCAGTGCTGAGTTTATATATTACTCAAAAGGTGTTCATACAAAAATTAAGGATTCCATATAACATTATTCTTATCCACTTAATAATACTATATATTAATCTGTCACAATCTAAAAATGCATGACAGACCATGAATATAGAAGAATGAAAATACTATTTTAGACACCATTTATATAATGAAGCCATTTTCTCTATGCTAAGAAGATTAGACAGTATTCAATAAAATGATTAATAATTATATCAATGTGCAATGGGAGTTGAAAGTGTTTGCTTAGGGTTTTTAGTCTCCCTGCTCAAAAGAGTATTCTATTTTCTTTAGACTTATTAAATACTTTTGGATTAAATCCAAGTGAGCAAAGCTGAAGAATGCATTTAGCAGAATTTCCCAGAGTTCCTAATCCAAAAATAATAACAATAACAGAGTGAGTGGACATTAGCAATAGCATCCAATGCTTTAGTCATGAGTCCCGGGTCATCTGGGATCACTTAACCAGTAAGAAGGCACAGGTTCTTAGAAAGAGTCTAAATGTTTTCCAATTATCCTAGCATTACAACTTTTTAGAATTGCCTTTAAAGCATGTTTTGTCTGATTTCTCTAGTCCATAGAGGAAGAAACTAAAGGCAGATCCAGGCATGTTGTCTCTTGGTCTAATGCTTTCCCCATGTTTTCATTGGAAACTTATGCTAAAATGAACTAATTTTGCTTGAAAATGATTTTAGCTATGACTTTAAAAACATACGAGCCTACTGAAAAGAGTTGATATAATTCCTGGAAAAAATAAATTCACTGGTTTGGAGTCAACGTATCTTTTAATAGTACATCATTGAAATATGTATGTGTGTGTGTGTATGTATTTTTTTGTAATCATGCTTTTCCGTGAACATTATTTAAAAATCAAAATCCTTTACTTTAGAAACCATTAACTAAGGGATATGAGTCAGACTTAAATCTTAATAACCTTTATCTTGATGCCCTAAGATTTACTTTTAGAGGTTTTGTTATGCATATATTAAAAAAAAAAAATATATATATATATATATATATATATATATGTGACTAATGTAGCAGAAGGAGCTCTGGTGGCAAAATGCTTAAGGCATTTGACTGCTAACTGGAAGGCTGGTGGTTCAAACCCACCAGCCACTCCTCGGAAGGAAGGTTGGCAATCTACTTCCATAGTGATAACCACCTCAGAACCCAAGGAAGGGTCGCTATGAGTTGGATCTGACTCGATGGCAGTAAGTTGAGTTTTGAGTTAATGTAACAGAGGATCTGGTGCAAAGGGGCTTGTGGTGATTACTTTTATGTGTCAACTTGGCTCAGCTATAGCGCCTAGTTGTTTAGTCAAACACTAGTCTAGTTGTTGCTGTGGAAGTGTTTTGTAAATGTGATTAACTTTAAATCAGTTTATTTAAATGAAAGATTATCCTCCAAAATGTGAGTGTGTTTCATCCACTCAGTTGAAGTTCTTAAGATTGAATACTGAGGATCCTGGAGAAGAAAGAATTCTGTCTCAAGACTGTAATGTAGAAATCCTGCCAGAGTTTCCAGCCTGCTGGCCTGCCTTACAAATTTCAGACTTGCTAGTCCTTACAATTGCATAAACCAATTCCTTAAAATAAAAATCAACCTCTCTGTCCTCTCTCTCTCTCTCTCTCTATATATATATGTAAAACACACACATATATATAGATGTAAATAAATATATGTATATACACATATATATGTACACACACTACACACACACACACATATATATATATTATATATATATAGATATGCTTTTTCTTTTCTTTCTTTCTCTAGAGAACCATGAGTGATAGAGGGGTTTTATAAAATTTTAGTTCAGAAACAAATGTGTGAGACAGTTGGGGCTAGAATTGGTGGAGGTAAAGATCATTAACATGAGAACCAGCTTCCTTTTTATTTTGAGAAATTCACCAGGATGGATCTTGGAGTCAGCCTTCTACCTTTCATAGGGAAAGCTTTGTTGTTGTTGTTATGTGCCATTGAGTCATCTCCAACTCATAGCAACCCCTCTTTGGGTTTCCGAGGCAGTGTCACTATGGAAGTGGGTTGCCCAACCTTCCTTCTGAGAAGTGGCTGGTGGGTTTGAACCGCCAGCCTTCTGGTTAGCGATCAAGTGCCTTAGGCAGTCTGTGACACTCTGCAGACTAAGATCATAAGTGCTTTTTGTTTCTTTACTCAGACATGGCCTCTGTACAATGGTCCTGCTGAAAGAGATGTAGAGTAGATTGTTGGTCCCCTCCTCACCTCCAGAAGGTGGGATTCAGTGACCAGTTGTAATGATACAGACAAAATAGTATTTACTAACCAAGATGCACATAGCTACCCTCCTCCTCTCCTGCCCTATTTTTGTTGGGAGAAAATGGAAAAGCTCCTGAGGGGTTGAAATGTAATCCCAAGGGCCTTGAAGAGTAACAGTGAACTGCTTTCTAAAGGAATGTCCATTAATTGCCAGACTTCTGTTTTGTAGAGAGGATTATAAGAACAGAGGGCTGGGCTGGAGGTGAAAAGCTCTAGGCATCAGATTAATTTTAGAAGCAATGCAAGAAAGAGAGAGAGAAGGAGGAATGGAGGGAAAGAGAGAGAGGGTGAAGGAAAAGGAGGAGAGAGAAAGACATAGAAAATGAACAAATGAAAAGAGGAGATGAAATAGCTGGAACTGGAGAAGAATTTCAGAAAAAGAACAATAATGTTTAAAGGGGATTTTTATGAAATTCAGTGTTGAAGCCATTATAAACCTTTGTACTCAACTTTCCATGAAATCTTCAGTATAATTCATCTTCCTCATTGATGCATTGAGGAGTTGGATCTGAGTAGCTCTTTCTGGAAGCATGGTGTGGGAGCAAAGTCTGAGTCACATGTCAGTCCTTAACTCTGCTTTTGGGAGAAGACCTCGTCTGTGCTTAGAACAAGTTAGTGGATGACTGATTCTCAGCAAAATGTGTGACCGGCACTATACTTCTCTGATCCAGCTCATAGGAGGTGAGGCAGGAACATGAACACCTCTTTGAGCTTCTTCAGATGAGAAACTGATTGCAGGGCTGTTTGGGAATATCCTGCAGAATATTCTCAGAGACAAAAGATTATACAAAGGACAAAAGGTCCCAAATTTCAGTGCACATAATGAGTAACTGGAGAACTTTACAAAATGCAGAGTTTCAGATTCCACCCCCTAACCCCCTGAGATTCTGAATCTGATTCCTGGATGGGCCCAGGAATCTGCCTTTTTAATGACAAACCAAGTCTAAACTCACTGCCATTGATTTGGACTCATAGTGACCCCAATTGGGTTTCAAAGGCTGTAAATCTTTACAGAAGCAGACGCCTCATCTTTCTTCTATGAAGCAGCTGATGGATTGGAACCACTAACTTTTTAGTTAGCAGCCACATGCCTTAAGCACTACACCTATAGAGCTGCTTGCTTTTTTTTTTTTAAGTTTTTATTGTGATTTGGGTGAAAATTTACAAAGCAAATTTATTTTCCATACAGCAGTTCACATAAACTTTGTCTCATGACATTGAGTTCAATTCCCTACAGTGCAACAGCTCTCTTCCCACTTCCTCCCCATAGTTACCTCTTCCCTGTGTCCTTCCCTCCCATGCAATCCTGCACCCCGAGCTATCTCCCTGTGCATACACAGCCCTTCTATTCTCCCATGATTGATTGCTCTAAGGAGTGTATCTACCTAATGTAAATGTTTGGCTCATATGCCTGTCTTTCTTTGGCTGGAAGCCACAGGAGTGGGTTCAATTCCAGACCTAAAGGACAGCTAGGGGCTATAGTATCAGGGGTTTCACCAGGCTCTATCAGACCAGCAAACCTGGTCCCTTTTATTTTTTTTTGATGATTTTGAGTTTTGTTCCACATTGTTCTCCCATTCTATCTAGGGTCTCCTACATATATTGACAATGATAGCCAGGCACCATCTAGGTCTCATAGTCATATAGACTGAGGACTGGATGGTGTATCAGTCCCTTGGACTAATTGTTTCCATGTGTCTTTGATTTACTTTATTCTTTTTTGCTCTGGATAAAGAGAGATCCATCATTGCATCTAGATGACTGCTTGCAAGGTTTTAAATCCCAGTCACTACTTACCAAAGTAGGATGTAGAAAAATGTTTTTGTGTAGTATGTTATACCAATTGTGCTTAATGTCCCCTGCAACTATGGTCCTGAGCTCACAGGCCCATTTACTCTCTCCCTTTGAGTAGCTGGCTGTGGCCAAGAAGTGACTACAACCTTGTCCCTTGTCAGCTCTACTGTTTACCTGGAAATTCTTATACAACACACAAATACATTTGTAGAAAGATTGTTTGCCAACCCTGTAAATAGTCATGGGCACACTACTCCCTGCAAAGATATATCTGATTGTACAACCTGTCCAGCCATCTATCCACCCATATATCAATGTTTCCCATCACTGACAACACAGTACTGTATGTGCAAAGAGGTTCATCTTTGTTGTCTGTACCCTCCATGTACCTTTCTATGTATTCCTCTTCCTCAATTCCACCGTGTTGATCACTCACTTTTGGTACGTTGACCTTCCTTCACCCAAATCAATACTTGTCTCTACCTATCTAGCAGTGTTCCCTCCCCTCCCTTCCCACCTCTGGTAACCAACAAAGAAAATTTTCTTCCATATATAAACCTTTCCTTGACTTTTTACAATAACAGACTAGTACAATATTAGTCCTTCTGTGATTGACTTATTTCATTCAGCATAATGTCTTCCAAGTTCATCCCCATTGTGCGGTGCTTTGTAGATTCTATGTTATTCTTTAGGATTGCATAGTATTCCATTGTGTTTATGTACCATAGTTTGGTTATCCATTCTTCTGTTGATGGTCACCTAGGTTTTTTTTCCATCTTTTTGCTATTGTAAATAATACTTCAGTGAACATGATCCTGCATATATCTGTTCTTGTCCTGGCTTTCACTTCTTTAGGATATATACTTCTTGTTGTTGTTGTTATGTGTCGTCGAGTCGGACCCGACTCATAGCAACCCCTTCTTGGGTTTCTGAGGCAGTATCACTACAGAAGTAGATTGCCCCATATTCCTTCCAAGGAGTGGCTGGTGGATTTGAACGACCAGCCTTCTGGTTAGCAGTCAGGGGCCTTAGGCACTACGCTACCTGAGCTCCCGATATATATCTAGTAATGGAAAAAAATTTCAAATATACCTAGTAATTTCAAATGGTATTTCTAATTCCAACTTTTTGAGCAATCACTATACTGCTTTCCACAGTAGTTGTATCATTTGACAGTTGCACTAGCAGTGTATGAGAGTTCCAGTCTCTCCGCATCCTCACCAGCATTTGTTATTTTATGTCTTGAACTTTGTTACTAGTGCTGGGGCAAGATGGTTTCTCATTGTTGTTTTGGTTTGCATCTTTCTAATGGCTAATGACTGTGAATATTTCATCATGTGTTCGTTGGCTGCTGAATATCCTCTTTGGTGAAGTGTCTATTCATGTCTTCTGCCCATTTTTTTAATTGGATTATTTGTGTTTTTGTTGTTGAGATGTTAGAGTTTTCTATAAATTTTAGAGATAAGTCCCTTGTCAGATATGTCATTGCCAAATATTTTTTCCCAATCTGTAGGCTCTCTTTTTACTCTTTTGGAGAAGGCATTTGAAGAACATAAAAATTAAATTTTCCGAAGGTCCCATTCATCTGGTTTCTCTTTTGCTGTTTGTGCATCTTGGGTTATGCTTAATAGTATATTTGTGCCATATATTAGGGTCACTAAATTTGCCCCTAGTTTTTCCTTGAGGAAATTTATAGTTTTAGGTTTCACATTTAAGTCTTTGGTCCATCTGGAGTTAGTTTTTGTGGATGGTATGAGGTACAGATCTTGTTTCATTTTTCTGCAAATGAATACCCAGTTTTGCCAGCACCATTTGTTAAACAATCTCTTCCCCATTTAATGAATTTCAGCCCTTTGTCAAAGATCAGCTGACCATAGGTCGATGGATCTATTTCTGGGTTCTCAGTTCTATTCCATTGGTCTATGTGTCTGTCGTCGTACCAATACCAAGGAGTTTTGACTATTGTGGCTGTATAGTAGATTTTGAGATCTGGGAGTGTGAGACCTCCTACTTTGTTTTTCTTCCTCAATAGTGCTTTGGTTATCTGAGGTCTCTTTCCTTTCCAAATAAAGTTAATGATTAGTTTTTCCATACCCTTGAAGAATGTTGATGAGATCTGGGTTGGGATTGCATCAGATATATGGATTGCTTTGGGTAGAACTGACATTTTCACAGTGTTCAATTTTCCTATACACTAGCATGGTATGTTCTTCCATTTATGTAGATCTCTTATGGTTTCTTGCAGTAGTCTTTTGCAGTTTTCTTTGTATGGGTCTTTTGTGTCCTTAGTAAGATTTATTCCCAAATATTTTATATTTTTGGTAGCTGTAAATGGTATTGATTCCCTTACTTCTTATTTCAGCAATTTCTTTGTTGGTGTAGAAGAATCCAACTGATTTTTGTATGTTGACCTTGTATCCTGCCACTATGTTAAATCTCTCAGTTAGTTCCAGTAGTTTTCTTTCTGAGTCTCTTGAGATTTGTAGGTATTGGATCATATCATCAGCAAATAAGGATGCTTTGACTTCTTCCTTACCAATTTGGATGCTTTTGATTTCCCTATCTTGCCTATGGCTCTGTCTAGGACTTCCAATACAATGTCTGTTGTTGTTGTTGTTACGTGCCGTCGAGTCAGACCTGACTCATAGTGACCCCTCCTTGGATTTTCGAGGCAGTATCACTACGGAAATAGATTGCCCCATCTTCCTTCCGAGGAGTGGCTGGTGGGTTTGAACCACTAGGCTTCTGGTTAGCAGTCAAGTGCCTTAGGTACTATGCTACCAGAGCTCCTACAATGTCTGATAGAAGTGGTAATAGAGGGCACCCTTATCTGGTTCCTGTTGGCAAGGGGAATGGTGTCAGTCTCTCTCCATTGAGAATAATGTTGGCTGTTGGTTTTGCACTGATTACTTTTTTAACAAGTAAGTGCAAATTGTTCTGAGGTCTGAGGCAGGTAACCAAGCTGTGCTCTAAGAAACACTAAATAGTGGAACTGAGCTCTTGTGACATTGACCTCAATAATGCATAATCCAGAAGGAATGGGTTCTCTTAGTGAAGAAAGAACTCTCTATCCCTGAGATGATTGAGCAGACTCAGGGGAGATGTTTCCATGGAAATTCCAAAATCGAAAGCAAGGTTGATGACTTTTCAGGTATTTGTGAATCATTAGAGTTTTGTGTTTTTATATTAACTTAAATCTACTTGGTCAATGAGCTTGATAAACCTTTTGGATAGAGATGGACAAGTTAAAAAATAGTTTTAAAAATTGGTGGTTCCTTTGTGTCATGCAGTGTGTTAGCACTTTCACTTGGGTATTGTTACCCCACTTTACAGTGGGAGGCAACTGAGGCACAAAAAAAAAAAAATGTAAATCATTTATCCAAAGTCATAAAGCTTATTAAGTGTCAGAGCCAAAAGATAAACCAGATTTTAGGACAATATGTTTATTCTTAGCTTGCAGCTATAGGAAGTAGATCAGGTAAGCATAAGAACCTACTTTTCTATCTTGAGTTAACTTCTTGTGCAGATTGCACAATGGGCATGCCTAAGATTTTCTAGTTAATATTCTGCTCAGTGCTTCTCTGCCATGTTCTTGACAGGAAGTGGGAACTTCCAAAAATGTGTTTCCATGATCCAAAATTCTGAGTCTTATTTTGGGAAAGACCATCTGTATACCATGGTAGTGCTCAAGGATGATGACCAAAATTCAGAAAAAGGCCTGAAATTAAACAAAAAGGAGTATTACATGAATCCTTATTGAGTGCCCACTCTTTACTCATCACTGTTCTAGGTTCTTGAGGCACAGTAGCGAACAAAACAAGCAAGTTCCCTATTATCATGGAGCTTACATTCTAGTGCAGGAAGGAAGAAAATACCCATGAAAACAATAATTTAGATAATTTGAGATTATGGCAATTAATGTGAAGAAAATAAAATAAAATAATAAAATGGGCTGATGCTGGAGCTGTGCCAATATTTTAAGTAAGGTGATAGTAAAAGTCTCTATGGACATTAGTAAAATATATAAATGATAGAACTTTACATCAATACTGTCCAGATGCTTTTGCCTGATTTACCATTGATCTGTCAACATCTCATTCTCAGATAAAAGATGCTTGCTTTGATAAGTTAATCTCTACTTGAATGATTTTTCTGAAAATAACTAAAACAAAAATGAGATGATTAGTGAGAAAAAAAAGTATAAATTTTAAAGTTCTATGCATACACTAACTAATAAAAATATTGCCTTTCTTCCTAGACTTTCATTGTGAGCCTAACATTTAAAGTCAGTGCTACAGCTACAATTGGATAAAGAAGCCCAGTCATACAGGAAGAATGATTTTGACCCTGGGCAACAGCACTGTTTTCCAGTAGCAAAACCATTCCATTAGCTTCAGCTGGGTGGTGACTTTAGAAGGAGGATAATAAATGGTAATGCTACTGTAGCTAGGGCAGGGACTAGCATTGGTTATTTTGTACTTCAATGAACACATTATGTATGTGATAAATATTTATTCATGATGACCAGAACACTAGACAGCCATTTTTCAAAATCCTATTAACTCCATGTAGTCTTACAGTATTGTAAAAGATTGCACTTTATCAGCAATGGAAGAATATATTTGCATCCTTCAAGGTCTCTTACAAGCTGATTGTAGCATTAAACCAGTTATCTGTGCAGCCTAACATTACATCCTGATGCTATTGCTTGGCCTTCTTCTGCACAGGGAATTCCATTATTTACCAGTTTTGATTTTCACTGGCATTAGTTCGTTCAATTCAAGGAAATTAGCAGACTTCTTCCTGGCTGCCTGGAATAATGATCCATCTACTGGAAATCTTTACTGGTAGACTGACAGTTTCCTTGTGCTATAAAACTTTTCTTAATGGTAAGAAATTTGCATGCACCTACTAAAGTACTGCGTATTCAAAAAAAAAAAAACCAAAAAACCTTTTCTGGTAAAATTCAGTCTTCTATCACAATGTGCTGAATTTATGTAATTTTACCATTTTCATCTCCATTTTTCTACCTTACTCTGTGCTGGAGGCACTTCCATCCTTTCTGGAATGTCCCTTGACATCACATGACTCTTTGACAACTTCTTTACAATCTCCACCTTTCCTCCTTCCAGGAAGTCCTCCTTCACTCAGTAGAATTAACTGATGACTTCAATTCCTATCAATGGCTACAGCTAAAAACCAGGAAGGTTTATGTAAGAACTTGAAAGCTAACAGGAAAAGGTAGATTGTACTTTTTCCTACTTACTAGACCCCTTGCTGAATAGAAAAATTCCTTTGTTTCAGGTTTATTAGAATGCTCATTGTGCTTTGCTGAGGTCAGGTACCAGCTCTATATTTCCCACATCATTTTGTTGAAGGGCTCATTACAACTCCTCTTAAATCCAAATCACCCCTGTGGAGAAATTCCTCTGTCCTGGTGAGAGAGGTGAAAACATTCCTAGTTCATCTTGCTTCAGTCTATCTGACTTTTCTTTCAGTAGGTGGCTAAAGATGAATTGTTCTAGCTATTCTTTTCTGGGTAAGCTCTGGCCATCCAGAGCCACTCTTGGTTGGTGATGGATGTTTGAAGGTGAAGTTATGCAGGGCCAGAGAAAACTAGTGTCCTCTGTTACCCCTTCCCTTATCCTGCCCAAATTTTATATAGGCATTCCCTGAGGAATGTTCCCACTGTACCCTGGTGAATGTTTTCTGGAAGAATATTTGTTCATTTTTGATGCCCAAGCCTGAGAGACTCCTCGGAAGGAAGGATGGACAATCTACTTCTGTAGTGATATAGCCTTGGAAACCCAAAGAGGGGTCACTATGAGTCAGATCTGACTCCACGACAGTGAATTTGGTTTTTAAGCCTCAGAGAATGTATGTTTCTCTCCATACAAAGACTTTTCTTTGTGTGTATATAGGAAAAAATGTGTATCTGTTGCTCCCAAATTCATACAACATTTGCAACAAAGTAATATGGAGGAAAAATTTCCAGTGACAGTCCAAATACAATTGGTCAAACATCAGAATCTTTTGTTGACACTTGAAAATGTGGATTTTGCTAGCCCCAGGGAATCTGTGTTATTGCACATAAAGCCTGTTTACTGACATCTGTATTAGTTGCTCTGTGATTAAGTTCTACTAAGCACATTACATTCTAATGCAATAGTCTGATACATACATAGGTCCTTTACTGTGTTTTAACTACATTTTATTGGGAGGGACCAATACCTAGAGAAGTATATCATGCTTCCTAAAGTAGAGAGTCAGTGAAAAAGAGGAAGACCCTCAGTGAGATGGATTGACACAGTGGTTCTACCAAAGGACTCAAACATAGCAATGATTATGAAGATGGCCCAGGACTGGACAGTGTTTTGTTCTGTTGAACGTGGGTCACTATGAGTTGGAATTGACCCAGTGGCAACTAACTAACAACAACAACAACTACAATTTCGGAAACTGATTTGGGGATTTGGGTCAGTGTGTAATACTGTTATGTTTTCTTATTTAAAATAACAAGAAATTGGATCTTGGTTAACATTTTACATGAAGGGTCTGATATTCAGGAATAGATCACTAACTTTGATCATGATATGTCTGCACTTGTAAAATCTAAGCTGGTCTTGGAGGCCTTGAGTAGGGTGAACAAGAAAGAAGACAGGCATTTTGCTCGTATATGATCCTCATGTCTTTTCCTTAGCATCATTGGTGTCTAGATGATTTGTTTTTCTCTCCCTTACAACCCTTCTATGCGGCAGTGGTAGTTCAATGGTAGAATTTGCCTCTTCCATGCAAGACACAGTTAGATTCCTGGCCAGTGCACCTCATTCAAAGCTACCACCTGATGGTCAGTGGAGGTATGCAGGTTGGTATGATGTTGAACAGGTTTGGGTGGAGCTTCCAGACTAAGATGGACTAGAAAAAAGGCCTGGCAATCTACTTCCACAAACCAACCAATGAAAACCCTATGAATCACAATGGTCCAATCTTATTGTGCATAGAGTTGCCATGAATGTGTGGCTGACTTGATGGTAGCTACCTACCAACAACAGACTACCTTCCTGAATTATTCTCTGTGCATTTTTCTGTGTAAGCTAGTTTTCTCCTCCCACCAAATACTGGCTGTACTCAAAGATACAAGGAGTGATCTATCTGATGGATGAGGTGGTGAATGTCTGACACTCCTTGCCCTATGTTCCTTTTCTAAAATGAAAACTCAATTCACTGCCATTGAGTAGATTCTGACTCATAGTGACCCATTGGGACAGAGTAGAACTGCCCCATAGGGTTTCCAAGGCTGTACATATTTACAGAAGCAGATTGCCTCATCTTTTGCCCATGGAGTGGCTAGTGAGTTTAAACTGCCAACCTTTTTGTTAGCAGCTGAATGCTTTAAGCACTGTGTCACCAGAGTTTCTCTACATTCCTCTCCTAGGAAGAGTCAATATATCCTAAACTCAACAAACTCTGTGGCTTTTCTTTTAGGCTCTTTATGCCTTCTCATGGGATTTGAAGCAGGCCACGTTCCTCCTTCCATCTCCCTACAGCTAGCTCCCAAAGGAGTATCAAGACCATTTTGGTTCCAAGTCCAAGCTGAGTTCTAGCTTTGCCACCATTAAAGCTGCTGATTTTATCCTTGATTCCTGTATTGCTTTCCCAATTTGCTCAAAAGCTATCTTGTGTATGTATATGTGTGATAGTATTCCAACAGTTTTCAATCAGTTTGTCGCCAAACTCTGTGGCTAAAGATCTGGGCCTACAGGGATCATTCTTATTCAGTACCCCTTAGGGAATTATTCTAGATCCTGGGTGACACAAATCATTTGTGAACCCACCCAGTGGTGCTTTGGAAGAAAGCGCTGGTGATGTACTTCCATAAAGATTGAAGCCAAGAAAAGCCTATGGAGCACAGTTGTATTGTAATGTGTGGAGTTGCCATGTGTCAGAATCAACTCAATGACAAGGGGTTTGGGAATTATTCTGAGTTCATGTGCTCCAGTTTTGTAGTAGCTTGTGATCTCAATTTAATGTGAAAATAAGAGAAATAATTCTATTCCTGTTCCCTACTTTTTCTTCTAATTTCTTCATGATAAGCATTCTCCATCTTATTTTTTACATCATGTTCTGGTTACCTAGTGCCGCTCTGACAATAATATACCACAAATGAGATGGCCTTAACAAACAGGACTCTATTCTTAAAATTTGGAGGCTTTAAGTCCAAGTTCAAGTGCCAGGCTCTAGGGCTGGGGGAAAGCCCTTCAACCTTGGGGTCCAGCTTTGCCTCCTGCTCTTGGCCCACTGGAGCTAGAGACGTTTCTTCACTCAGACAGCTGCCAGCTGCTAAGGCTGAGAAGCCCCAAGGTTGACAAGTAAAAAGGCACAGTCCCAATGTTACTAAACCACACAGCAGGACATTAACTTAAGTCCACTGTAAGTCCCAAGGTCAGCAGAGCATAGCAGGCTACTGAGCAACGACATGGCTACACACAGGGTCCAAGCGTGCCAAAGGATAGAGACCATTCTCAAAACTTCTCCTTATATACAGGAAGCAGACCACATACCCAAAGGCAGCTACTCAGCTGCTCATAGTAGATTCCACCATGGAGTTGATTACCAACCTCATCATGGGGAATACTACATCCAGCTGTCCAGCCACTCAACCAGGCCTAGCCAAGTTGACACACAAACATAACCACCACGGATCAAATAGTTCTATTTTATGAACAACTTCTCTACAGAATTTTTTCTTTTAATTTTAATCTCCAGGCAATCAGGAATCTTGCTACTTTGGTTTGTAGTTTGTGCAAACCCCAGGGCAAGCCAATGTAACTGAGGATTTTGCTTAATGACTCCTAGATACTTGTTGTTGCTCACTACTGTGGAGTAGGCCCTGGATTCCTGGGCACCCCATGGATAACTGAATAAAATGCTGTCCAGTCCTACACCATCTCCATGATCCATTGCAGACTGGATCATTGTGATCCATATGGTTTTAACTGGGTTCTTTTTCACTTTTCTTCATAGTCAGTCTTAGTTTGGAAGCTTCACTTCAGCATCATAGCAACACACAAGCCTCCATTGACAGACAAGTGGTGGTGGTGTATGAAATACGTTGACCAGGAATTGAACTAGGGTCTCCTGCATGGCAGAAGAAAGTCCTGGTGATCTGATTCTGAAAAACCAGCCATTGAAAACCTTATGGAGCATAGTTCCACTTTGATACACATCATGCATTGTCATGAGTTAGAATTGACTTGATGGCAGCTGGTACTGGTTTTGGTTTTCCAGCATGGAAGATAAGGATTCTACCATTGAGCCACCACTACACACCACTGCCTCTTCTTTTTAGATACATAGAGCCACCAATTGCCATCAAGTTGCTTCTGACTCATAGTGACCCCATGTGTGTCAGAGTAGAACTGTGCTCCATAGGATTTTCAATGGCTGATTTTTTCAGAATCAGATCACCAGGACTTTGTTCCAAGGTGCCTCAGGATTGAACCTCCAACCTTACTATTAGGAGCTGAGTGTCTAAAAAGTTGCATGATGAGAGGAGCAGTAGAAATGCATTACTTTCATTTCATTCCTTTCTATTCTACAAGAAGATATGGAGGAAAGAAATACAAGGGCTTACCTGTGTATTTGCTTTGAACTGTATAGAAGTACATTGATAAAATTCTTATTCATAAAACAAAACTGTCAACACATTTTCCCTTGAGTTTTTTTCCTTATTTGACGCTCTTTTCAAAATGAGAGTCACCAAAAATGTGAGACATTTATATTAAAATAAAATTCCTTGGGAAATTGGAGACGGTGTTAAGTCATACAGAATTATTTTGTTTGAAAGAGCTTTCGGAATTCTGTGTCAATTTTTAAATTTGTATTGCACCTTTTAATCTTTAAATAATTATACTGTGATGAACACACAATTCACTAAGTATGTTTATGAAGAGGAAAGTAGTAAGAAAATGTCCTTATTCTTAGGAGGTCCAAGTATAATGATGTCTGCAACTACTCTCAATGACTCAGCAATATGTGTGTGTATACACTTATCTATATGTATTTGTTTATATTCCTTATATTCTGCAACTTTTCTGTTGGTTTGAAAATTTTCAAAATAAAGTTTGGAAAAATTAATAGAAGGAAATAAAGGAAATATTTGTAAAGCATGGAAAGAGTAGAGTAATGGATATATTCACAATTGGATTGGAATGATCCTTGAATGTTATGGAAAGAGATATATGTATTCAAGTCAGAATAGAAGGAAAGCAGCATTAATATATATGAAAGTCATGACTTTCTATTTAAGGTCTATTGTTAGATGCTTTTGACTCAATTTCAATCTATAGCAATCCCACGTGATAGAGTAAAACTTTCCTATAGGGTTTCCTTGGCTATAATCTTTATTGAAGTAGATCATTAGGTTTTTTTCTCTTGGAGCTGCTGGGTCTGTTCAAAGAGAAAAAAATTCAGTTAGCAGCTGAGTGCTTAACTGTTGGGCTACGAGGGCTCCTTGTATTGAAAATCTAAACCAAAAACAAAACAAAACTCACTTTTGTCGAGTTGATTCGACTCATAGCAACCTCTCCTTGGGTTTCTGAGGTGGTACCTCTACAGAAGTAGCCCAACCTTTCTTCTGAGGAGTGGCTGGTGCATTTGAACTGCCAGCCTTCTGGTTAACAGTCAAATGCCTTAGGCACTACACCACGAGAGCTCCCAAAGATTCAGTCATACCTTACTTTTTCATATACATATACACTCAGGAAACTCCACCTCCACTGGTGCTTTTTATATCTTCCTCTCATGCCAGATTGTCATCATTTTTCTTATAATGATGCAGATCATAAGATGAACTTTAGAGAGCTTCCCTTGAGCTGAATATAAAGGGAAACCCACTGCTCTGTGAATGTGATGAAAAAATCACTCAGTTGTTAGTAAAACAATTACCCAGCCCAGCTGGTAATTTTCCACTGTATTCTTTCTCAGCCAAATTATAATCCACTGCCATTGAGTCTATTCCAACTCATAGATAGCAACTCTATAGGACAGAGTAGAACTGCCCCATGGGGTTTCCAAGATGATAAATCTTTATGGAAGCAAGCTGCCTCAATTTTCTCCAGATGGTGGCTTCGAACTACTGACTTTGCTTTAATGCTTTAACCACTGTGCCACCAGAGCTCCTTTTTTCAATCAAATTATAGTGCCCTCCATACATGAGTATGGAATGTGACATTTTATAGGTGTGTTGACCATTGCTCCACTTGTGAGAGACAGTTTCTAACTTTTAGGAATGGAACAAAAATTGCCTACTTGTTGGATTGTACATACTCTTTTAAATACTCTGAAAATGGAAGATGAAACAACAGCTGATTACATGACCACAGAGCAGTGTCCTAGAAACTATTTGCCAAATTCCACATACTTGTCATTAATGAAAAACCAAGAACAATACTGACTCAAACCAAACCCAGTCCAAACCAAAATAAACCAAACAGGAATATATTAAACCCTTGGCATTGGCTTGTTGTTATGTACTGTCGAGTCGGATCCAACTCATAGTGACCCCTCCTTGGGTTTCCGAGGTAGTATCATTACGGAAGTAGATCGCCCCATCTTCCTTCTGAGGAGTGGCTGGTGGGTTTGAACCGTCAGCCTTCTGGTTAGCAGTCAAGTGCCTTAGGCACTATGCTACCAGAGCTCCCTGACATTGGCTACCTTGTAACATTTTCTTTGCCCTATGGTGATCTAAAATTCTGCAGGGACACAGACCTGAGGGTGGGCCCTTCTTGGGTACAGGAATATTCCTGCTGCTAGAGGACCTAAGTTCTTCCCATCATTTGTATCTCAGCTCACCCTTTATTTTCAGCTGAGAGTTGGACGACTAGGCACTTCTGCCAGTTGATGAAAACATAATAATGAAATCATAGACTGAAAAGATACCCACTCTTAGAGTTGGTGATTGATATGAAAAGAAATAAAGTCATCTGAGAAACCAATGTTTCTTAGGCAGAAAATAGAAATTTTTAGTAAATTATTATAGAGGTTTGGGAGGTCTTCGAGGTTCACAGTTAGTTAATGTTGTATTACAGTAATGATGTAATAGTTTAGAGTTTATTTTTGGGACAGAGTGTATTTTAACAGCTTTAAATAACTTGAAACATGCATTTAGGAGTCTGAAGAGATATCTAAAAATTTTCAAATTTACCTTCCTACATTTTAGAGAAGAAAGTATACACACACACACACACACACACACAAGTATATATATATGGGTTGGGGAATTAAAAAAATCACCATTTTACCAAAGTTAAGTGTATACTATGTTGCAAGAGACAAAAATCAGTGTATAGGAACAGAGCTTATGAAATCAATCAGAATGATGCTAAAATATTGATAGTGTTATAATTTCAGGTCTATATTAAACTATTGATAATGAAAATCAGACATCCTGGTAGCTGAGTGATGCCATCTATACTGTCTTTATTGTACTTAAAATACAATATGGGCTTATAAAAAGTGATTTAAACATATAGCTAAACAAGCAAAGTCACATTTCTAAGTGTTTTATTATGTATGCTCTTAAAGGCTTTTCATTTATTTGGCATTAAATTTACTCAAATTTTGACACCCCCCCATTTTTGAATTGCAAGATGATTATTTCTGTCACTTACGGTATTTGATGATTTATTTATATTACACTTACTGGAAGTCTTCTGCCTCCTGAGATGCCCTTAACTAACTCCTTAGGGTTTTAGGAAATAACTAGAAATCACCTCGGATAGGGAAGAGCCAATAGCCAGAGAGCTGAGAGCAGAGCTTTCAGCCCAAGGGTGAGTGGGAGATTAACCTTTTTTATTCCCCTCATGAGAAGATTTAAATCTCACTCCAGTATAGTTGTCTGAAGAACAAATATTGTTGTAAGTCTCTGGAAAATTAGCTGACAATTAACCTGTATAGTCTAGGATAGTAGAACTGTACTTGAGAGGATTAGTGGACGCTCCAAATTTCCATGTAAGGTCTGAGGGGGTTGTGATTTGATTAGAAGGAGATGCTAGGACTTGTCTTAAAGCTTCATTTCAATTTAGAAACTGTCTCCACTTAGATTGCATGTTTATTTGGAAGTGGCAGTGGCTGAGGGTGTGTCAGGAGCTCTGGTGGTGTAGTGCCTAAGGCATTTGACTGCTAACCAGAGGGCTGGCAGTTCAAACCCACCAGCCGCTCCTTGGAAGGAAGATTGGGCAATCTACTTTCTTAGTGATACTGTCTCGGAAACCCACGGAGGGGTCACTATGAGTTTGATCTGACTCCAAGGTAGTAAATTTGTTTTTTTTGTTTTTGAGGTTGTGTCCGCTCTTGGTGACCATGAGGGTGGAGCTAAGTCTTCTTTAAGTCATCCCTTGGCATTGCCACTGTTTAGAGGATGAGGCAACTGTCTCTCTATAGACAAGTACTTTGTGTGATAACATGATTACTTTAAGTGCCTAATGCATTTGACTGCTAACCAGAAAGCTGGGGGTTTAAACCCATCAGCCATCCTCAGAAGGAAGGTTGGGCAATCTACTTTCGTAGTGATACTGCCTCGGAAACCCAAGGAGGGGTCGCTATGAGTTGGATACGACTTGATGGCAGTGGGTTTAAAAACAAATACACTCAAAGAGTGAGTGAGTGCTTTAATCACAAATAAATCATATATATCAGAATAGAATTTCCAATTAATTCAGCATTTGATCATCTATGGCTCTTATGAATTAAATATATAAATGTTGTTTTCAGGTGCTGTTGAGTCAATTTCCTACTCACAGAGACCCCATGTGACAGATATAGTGTACTTCTATATAACTACATATGTGTACCTCTGATATATGACATGCCCTACTACTTTCTATGGATCTTATAGACCTAAAGATAAATGTTCAGCTCTGTATCCACATGAATGTTATTCTTTTACATACACAATGTTATTCTTCTACATTTACTTAAACATACATGGTTTAAGTAAAAAAGGAAATTTAGTGGTTTATGTAACTAAACATTCTAGAGTAGGTCAGGCTTCAACCTAATCCAGAGGCTTAAATGAGTTGACTCATTCTCAAGCTCTGTGGAGTGGCAATGTATCTTCCAGCAAATCCAATCCCCATACCAATGGGAAAAAGGATGCCTCTGGTATTTCCTGCCTGAGTTCTGGGGTTTAAGACCTACCTGGGTCATGACACTGGAATAACTGGACCTACTGAAGTGGAATTCTGCTAATTCACCAGATGTGGGTCATTGGATCTGATCATAATATTCACGAAGGAGTGGCTCCTACAGGAAATTTGGGTATAATGTCAGAGGACGGAGAATGGGTGTAAGACGGTGAAAAGTAACAGATGACTTCTGAAGTTGCAGCGTTAATTTTGTAATTTTAGAGGTAAATAGAAAACTTAGAAACCAAATACCAGGTCACTCATTTTATGCATGAGGAAATTGAGGCCCCAGAGATTATATGGCTTATCAAGATTGCACAGGTGGTGCCAGAACCTGAATACTCTAACTCTCCAAACAGTGCTTTTTCTATAACAACTCAAGTCTTCCTCATGTTCCTCCTACTTTCAGAGGATCTAGCTCTTTTCTAAAACTATTCTCATTCTCCCCTGTACCATTTCCTGTGTCACTGTGTCAAGGCTTAGGTTCATCAAGCTCTGTCTCCTGTCCTCAAGCCAGGATGTGGGAGGGTTAAGGTCAGAGTTATGGAAGAGAATACATGTCTTTTGCCATAGGACTAGGAAGAAGAGCAGGTGGGAAGAGGGCCAACTCTGATTCCTTGCTTTTATGAATTCAGTCTCTCTAGTTTACTTTCTTCAACCTTTTATCCATATGCCCCCATTACAAGTCCTTCCAAATGGCAAAAGCAAATTTAAATCTGGGGTAATCACTTAAAAGTGCAGTATTACAAGGTTCTTTTTGACACAAATGTGAAACCTAAAACTATAAAGTTCCTCAAGGAAAAAATAGGGGCAAATTTAGGGCCCCTAATATATGGCATAAAGAGACTATCAAGCATTAACCCAAGATGCACGAACAGCAGAAGATAAACTAAATGAATGGGACCTTCTAAAAATTAAATTTTTATGTGCTTCCAAAGACTTCTCCAAAAAAGTCAAAAGAGAACCTACAGATTGGGAAAAAATATTTGGCAATGACATATCAGAATAACTGATTATCTCTAAAGCTTATAGAAAACTCCAATACTTCCACAACAAAAAGACAAATAATCCAATTAAAAAATGGGTAGAAGACATGGATAGACACTTCAACAAAGAGGATATTCAGGTGGCCAACAAACACATGAAGAAATGTTCATGATCATTAGCCATTGTTGTTGTTATGTGCCATTGAGTTGGACCCAATTCATAGCAACTCTCCTTGGGTTTTCGAGGCAGTATTACTACGGAAGTAGATTGCCCAATCTTCCTTCCGAGGAGTGGTTGGTGGATTTGAACTGCCAGCCTTTTGGTTAACAGTCAAGTACCTTAGGCACTATGCTACCAGAGCTCCTAACTAAACGGGGGGCAGGGGTAGTCACCAGCTCTCCCCATTGGGGAATTGAACCCCGGTCTCCTGCATGACAGGCAGGGATACTCACCACTATACTAACGAGGAATGAGCTCATTAGCCATTGTTGTTGTTGTTATGTGCCGTCAAGTCAGACCCAACTCATAGCGACCCCTCCTTGCGTTTTGAGGCAGTATCACTATGGAAGTAGATTGCCCCATCTTCCTTCCGAGGAATGGCTGGTGGGTTTGAACTTCCAGCCTTCTGGTTAGCAGTCACGTGCCTTAGGCACTATGCTACCAGAGCTCCCTCATTAGTCATTAGAGAGATGGAAATCAAAACAACAATGAGATACCATCTTGCTACAGCACTATTAGCAAAGTTCAACAAGATAGGAAATATCAAATGCTGGTGAGGATCGGATAGATTGGGACTCTCATACACTGCTGGTGGGACTGTAAAATGGTACAACCACTGTGGAAAGCAGTATGGCCATTCCTTAAAATGTTGGAATTAGAAATACCATTTGACCCAGCCATTCCATTACTAGGTATATATCCTAAAGAAGTGAGAGCCAGGACAAGAACAGATATGTTCATCACAGCACTAATTACAATAGCCAAAAGATGGAAACAATTTAGGTGTCTATCAAGTGAGGAATGGAAAACCAAGCTATGGTACATACACACAATGGAATACTATGCAACCTTAAAGAATAATGTAGAATCTGCAAAACACTGCATAATGTGGATGAACTTGGAGGACATTATGCTGAGTGAAATAAGTCAATCACAGAAGGATAAATATTATATTAGTCTTGTTATTGTAAAAAGTCAAGGAAAGGTTTATATATGGAAAGAAATTTTCTTTGCTGGTTACCAGCAGTGGGAGGGTAGGGTAGGGATCACTGTTAGACAGGTAGAGACAAGTATTGATATGGGTGAAGAGAAAGGCAATGTACCAAATGTGAGTGATCAACATGGTGGCACTGAGGAAATGGAAGACATGGAGAAGTGCATGGGAGGTACAGACAACAAAGATGAACCCTTTTGCACATGACAACATTTGTGTTGTCAATGAAGGCAAACATTGATATACAGGTGGATAGATGGGTGAACAAGCTGATCTATTAGGTATGTCTATGCAGAGGGGAATGTGCCCATGACCATGTATAAGGTTGGCAGACAATATTTCTACAAGTGTATTTTGTATGTTCTGTAAGAATGTCCAGGTATATAGTAGAGCTGACAAGGAACAAGATTGTAATCACTTCTTGATCACAGCCAGCTACCCAGAGGGAATGAGTAGTTGACCTGTGGGCTCAGGACCATAGTTGCAGGGGACATCAAGCTCAATTGGTATAACATGCTACGCAAAAACAATGAGACCAGAAGAACTAGATGGTGCATGGCTACCACTTTCAACCATGAGATCCTGGATAGAGTGGGAGAACAATGTGGAATGAAACTGAAATTCATTAAAAAAGAATCTTTTTTTTTTTTTTTTTTCTGGTCTGATGGAGCCTGATGGAACTCCCGAGACTATGGTCCCTAGCTGCCCTTCAGGTCTGGAATTGAACCCATTCCCATGGCTTCCTGCCAAACAAAAGACAGGTATATAAGCAGAACTTTTACATTAGGTAGATACACTCCTTGGAGAGATCAATCATGAGAGAATAGAAGGGCTGTGTATGCACAGGGAGACAGCTTGGGGAGCAGGTGTGCATGAGACGGAAGAGGTAATTATAGGAAGGAAGAGGGAGGGGAGCTGTTGCATTGTGGGAAATTGCAGTCAATATCATGAGACAAAGTGTATGTGAACTGCTGCATGGAAAGTTAATTTGCTCTTTCACCCAAATCACAATAAAAATTAAAAAATAAAATAACATAGACTCTGCAAAGCACCACATAACATGGATGAACTTGGAGGACATTATGCGGAATGAAATAAGTCAATCCCAGAAAGACTAATATTGTATTAGTCAGTTATTGTAAAAAGTCAAATAAAGATTTATATATAGAAGGAAATTTTCTTTGTTGGTTGCCAGGGGTAGGAGGGGAGGGGAGGGAATACTGCTAGATAGGTAGAGACAAGTATTGATTTGGTGAAGGAAAGGGTAATGTACCAAATATGAGTGATCAACACAGTGGCATTGAGGAAGAAGAAGACATAGAGAGGTGCATGGGAGGTACAGACAACAAAGATGAACCCTTTTGCACATACAGTACAGCATTATCAGTGATGGCAAAAATTGATCTACAGGTAGATGGATGCATGGACAGGCTGAACATATGTCTATGCATATGTCTATGCAGTGGGGAGTGTGCCCATGACTATGAATAGAGTTGGCAGACAATGTTTCTACAAGTGTATTTGTATGTTCTGTAAGAATGTCCAGGTATATAGTAGAGCTGACAAGGGACAAGATTGTAGTCACTTCTTGGCCACAGCCAGCTACCCAGAGGGAGTGAGTAGTTGGACTTGTGGGCTCAACACCATGGTCACAGTGGACATCAAGCTCAACTGACATAACATGCTACACAAAAACATTGTTCCACATCCTACTTTGGTGAGTAATGACTGGCATCTTAAAAGTTTGCAAGTGGCCATCTAGATGCAATGATGGGTCTCTCCTCATCGCGAGCAAAGAAGCATGAAGAAAACCGAAGACACATGGAAAAAATTAGTTCAAAGGACTGGTACATCATGTGATCCTCGGCCTATATTACGATGAGATCAGAAGAACTAGGTGGTGCTGGCCACCACTGTCAACCACTTGGAGGGGATCTATGAGGAGTTCCTGGATAGAGTGGGAGAACAATGTGGAACAAAACCCAAATTGTAAAAAAAGAAACAAACAGGTTTGCTTGTCTGGTAGAGTCTGGTGAGACCCCTGAGACTACGGCCCCTAGCTACTGTTCAGGTCTGGAATTGAACCCACTCCTGTGGCTTCCAGCCAAATGAAAGACAGGCATATGAGCTGAACATTTACATTAGGTACATACACTCCTTGGAGAGATCAATCATGGGAGAATAGAAGGACTGTGTATGCACAGTGAAACAGCTTTGGGAGCAGGAGTGCATGAGAGGGAAGGACACAGGAAGAGGTACCTCTGGGGAGGAAGTGGAAAGAGAGCTGTTGCATTGTGGGAAATTGAAGTCAATGTCATGAGACAAAGTGTATGTGAACTGCTGTATGGAAAATTATTTTGCTCTATAAACTTTCACCCAAATCACAATAATAATAATAATAAAACCCAAAACCAAAACCAAGAAGGTCCTTTTTCCTCCATCTCATTAAAAATCCCCCTATGTATTGCCAGCAATGTAAAGTGCCAAAACTTCCTGCTCTAATTGAATACAGCAGGCTCAAAAAGGAAATACCTAGGAGTTATATTAGAAATGATGCCAAAATCTTTCCTGTTTTGATAACAAGAGAGGGTTAGAAAGTTATAAGGGGAAGAAAGGTAGAGGAGGAGAGAAGATAATACTGATTGATAAAAGGGAGGAAAAAGTCAAGGTGGGAGGAACAAATAACAAATTTTCATGACTCCACAGTTTTTTTTTTTCATCGAAACATAAGCTTAGAGAAAGAACACTCCTGTCTTTGGGCATCCATGTGGATAAACTAAATATTCCTAAGTAGAACTGATCAAATATTTAAGAAATGTCTTTTCAACAAACTGAATTGTCAGTCTATCTGACTCTAACCCTGACCCCTTCCCCAAAGGTGGAACTGTAACTGTAGGTAGTACTGTAACACTTATAATTCCTATTAATTCTTACAACCTTATGAAGCAGGGCCTATCATTAGCTGCATTTCATAGGCGGGCTCAGTGAGGTTAAGTAACTTGCTCTGGATTATATAGTAGCAAATGATGGAGATGGGGTCTGAATCCAGGGTTTTCTGATTCCTGAGTGTGTACATTAAATCACAAGCTTCTGCCTCCTTCAAGGCAATCTTCCATTCCTCCTCCTTCAGCACTGAAAATCTGCATGTTCCAATGCTCTTGTCCCTAGAGAGCCTATCAGTAGGACATTCACATAAAATTATGGACAGGAATTTCCCTGAGACAGAAAGCAGTTAAGAAACTTGTTCATCTTTAAAGTGGAGATAATAATACCTACCTCATAGACTTGTCATGAGAACTAAGTGAGCTATAATTTGTAAAGTGCTTAGAATAGTTCCTGACATACGGTTTGTACTCTATAAGTGTTTCTTAAATAAATTACTATACTTTCAAATATATAAATGATATATAAATATAAAATAATAAGAGCAACTTTTCCCATATGCAATATAACCTTGTATAATTTCCCAAATGCCAGAAAGTTCTTCAGGCATATCCGAATAAAATTATGCCTAACCTTTTCAATTCTGAGAATCTACTACCTGGCTTTATATCTTTTCTCTCTTTCCCTCTTTATTTTATTGCTCTCTCCAAGGTGTTAAAGAGCTCAAGAGATTTTAAAATATAGAATTAATTAAAAATCATGCTTTAAGAATTTTGTACTACTCCTTGACATACTGGAGTTCTCTGAGTCACTGTAGGAAAAACTGATCTAATGACTGGGAAAAATGGTCAGTATGTTGTTGTTGCTGTGTGCTGTCAAGTCAATTTCAACTCGTAGCAACCCTATACGGCAGGGGAGAACTGCCTCAGTTTTCTAAGCTTTGATCTTTATAGGCAGAGCCCTGGTGGCGCAGTTACAGCACTCAGCTGTAAACTGCAACATTGGCAGTTCAAACCCACCAGCCACTCCACAGGAGAAAGTTGTGACAGTATGCTTCCGTAAACATTTACAGCCTTGGCAACCCAGTGGAGCAGGTCTATTCTGTGCATAGGGTTGCTATGAGTTGTAATCAACTTCACGGCAATGAGTTTGGAGTTTTGATTAATCTTTATGGGAGCAGATTGCCAGAGTTCTCTCCCATGGAGCAGCTGGTGGGTTTGAACCATTTGTCTTTCAGTTAGCCAATGTTTAACAATTCTGTCACCAGGACTCCTTTAGTATACAACAAACAAAAACAAAAACAAACTCACTGCCATCAGTAAATTCCGACTAATAGTGACACCCCCCTTGGGTTTTTGAGGTAGTATCTCTAAGGTAGTAGATTGCTCAATCTTCCTTCCTAGGAGTGGCTGGTGTGTTTGAACTACAAGCCTTCTGTTTAGCAGTCAAATGCCTTAGGCACTATGCCACCAGAGCTCCCCCTCAATATAGGCTGTTGTTGTTGTTATGTGCCATTGAGTCAGACCCAACTCATAGCAACCCCTCCTTGGATTTCTGAGGTGATATCACTACAGAAGTAGATTGCCCAACCTTCCTTCCGCGGCACTAAAAAGGTATTATGATAAAAAATCTATGTAAACAGACTCATGGTAAATTAAGTTGCATTATTTGTGCATATATCCAATTATAGTGACAATTGCCTTTTTTAAAATTTTTTATTTAATGTCAGTGCTGCCCTTACACTTGGCCAGTCAGGATTCCTCACTTTAAAGGGGCCCACATATTACAAAGATTTTAAGTAATATACTGAAGAGTAAAAGAGTTCTGGTGGTATAGTGGTTAAGGCATTTGGCTGCTAACCAAAAGCTTGGTGGTTTAAACCTACCAGCTGCTCCACAGATGAAAGATGAGGCAGTCTGCTTCCGTAAAGATTTACAGCCTTGGAAACCTAATGGGAGTCACTATGAGTCAGAATCGACTCAACTGCAGTGAGTTTGGTTCTGGTTTGGTTTATTGAAGTGTACATTGTTGCCTCTATGACTTGTAATTTGCTGGCAGAACTGGCATCCTAAACATCCACTTTTGTAACTAACATTGTTCCGGCCCCAAGGAAGCACACTTCCTATATCTTGCTTTATGGCTTTGAAACAAAAAGTAACTGAGGTTTGTGGGTTAAGCTGCTGCTGATGTCAGAAATGGCCACTGCTTCAGAGAGTGGGGAGAGCTGGAGGGGTAGAAGTGCTTAAGTAAGAGAAAAGAGAATTTATAGCATGGATGCAATCAATTTTTGTATTACAAGTTATTGTGTCTCAGTAATGCTGAACAATCATTTTCTTGCTTCTCTTTAAGTTTCAATTTGTGGTTTTGGAGGCACTCACAAATTAGTTTGGAATTTGCAAAAATTGCACATGGTGGTTGAGAAGCAATTTGTTTGATTCTTTAATTTATATAGAGAGAGTTTTAGACATAACATTTGTAATAGATGGATTTGAATGATAGAATTGCTTATTTTTTAAATTTTGCAAGAACTGCAATAAAATTTTAGCTTTAAAGAGTTTTAGTTTAAAAATTTGATTTGTAAATTATAATTCATATTTTAGCTTTTGATTTTATTGAATATTTTCAATAAAATAAGTATGGAAATTTTAAATCTTTGATTTGGGTGAAAATTTACACAGCAAAATTCACTTTCCATACAATAGTTCACAAAGACTTTGTCTCATGACATTGACTACAATTTACCCCAATGCAACAGCTCCCCTCCCACTTCCTCCTGATAGTTACCTCTTCACTGTGTTGATCCTTCCATGTACTCCTGCCCACTGAGCTAACTCCCTGTGTGTAAACAGCCCTTCTTTATCCCATGATGGATTTCTCCAAGGAGTGCATCTACCTCAGGTAAATGTTCAACTCATATGCCTGTCTATTGTTTGGCTGGAAGCCACAGGTATGGGTTCAATTCCAGACCTGAAGGGCAGCTAGGGGCCATAGTCTCACTGGCTCCATCAGTCTCTATCAGACCAGCAAATCTGGTCCCTCCT
>NW_006921858.1:2193931-2200115 GCF_000298275.1 Orycteropus afer afer | reverse complement strand
TTATATATACCATCCCATTGCCTTCTTGGTTGCATGGTTTCTGCTGAGAAATCAGAGCTTATTCTTATTGGTTGTCCTTTGTAAGTAACTTTTTGTTTTTCCCATGCTGCTTTCAGGATTCTTTCTTTGTCTTTGGTTTTGATGTGTTTAATGATGATATGTCTTTGTAATTTTCTTTTGGGGTCTATGCTGTTCAGGTTTCATTGGACTTCCTGAATGGATATATTCTCATCCTTCAGGGATCAGGGAAGTTCTCTTCCAATAAATCTTGGACAATTTTCTCAGTGGCTTTATTTTTCTCTTCCTGTTCCAGTATTCCAATGACATGTAGGTTGTTCCTTTTGATGGTATCTCACATGAACCTTAGGCTTTCTTCATTTTGTTTTGATCTTTTTCCTGATGATCGCTTTCTAAAGAAATATTCAGGTATTTGTCTTCAATCTCATTAATTCTGTCTTCAATTGCATCTATTCTACTCCTTTGCACTTCCAATATGTTATCTATTTCTGACAATTTAGTATTAATCTTCTGGATTTCTATCTGTAGATTTAGAATTATTTCTAATTTTTCATTTATTTTGTCATTTTGTTCTTGTATTTTCTTCCAAAATTCTTCTAGGGTTTTTTCTGTGTTTTCCTTGGTCTATCTCTCAATCCTTTGAAGATACCTAAATATAATTCTTTTGAATTCCTTATCAGAGAGTTCCAATGGTGTTTCTTCCCAAGCGATGTGTTCTGTGTCTGTATCCTGTTCCCTTGTTTTCTACCACTTTGCTCTGCTTCTTTATGTGGACTGTGATGGTCTGTTGTCTCCAAGGCATCATGCGTTGTTGTATTTAGATATCTGTTAACTGTTTGTGAAGAGCAGCCAAGGGTGATTCAGGCTCTTCTTGGTGGTTTTTTATTGTTGGCCCGGTGGTGAAGAAGGAGGTAGTAGCTCTTGCTCAGTAAGTGAAGTTGCAGGAGGTGTGGGTGTAGTTGTGTCATATGGGGACTGTTGCTGTCTTCCACTCAGTTAGACAAAAATAACAATTGAATAACCATCAAAAAAGTAAAATCACATGGACAAATCACACACCTGTGTAATCACACAGGAACAGCAACCAAAGAAGAAGAAGAAAAAAATACAGTGCAATATCTGGGGAAAGGGCAATAAGAGGAAAAAGTAGAGAAGGAGAATAATGAAGAAAAAAATGTGAAAAATACAAAAAGAGTAACAAAGAATGGGGTTAACCATGAGAAAGAAAAATAAAATTGTAACCAGGAACAGGAAAAATAAAAAAAGCTGAAAACTAGAACCTGGGTGGGGAAGAATAAAGAATAATAGTAAAAAGGAAAAAGTAATAATAATAGTAGTAGTTTTAAAACAAACAAAAAGCAACTAACTAAAAAAACAGAAAAAACAATCAGGGCAGGGCTGGGCAGGGTCCCCAGGCTCCATTGGAGCACACAGACTGGGATGGAATTCCTGCTGCCCAGAAGGTAGGTGAGAGTGAGAGACGACTGCACCTTCATTTGCCAAGAGGGTGAGTGGTATAAGAGTAACAAGAAGAATGTCACACCTTTCCCGTCATCTGGGTCTGGGTCCAGAAAGTCCTTGGGGTTCCCAGCAAGTGGACCCTCTTCTTAAGTCCCTAGAATGTGGGAGAACACTGTTGGTTTAAATAGCCAAAATGATCAAACCACTTGTAAACATTCAAAATGGCTGCACCCTCCAGACAAGCAAAAGTCCACAGCTCAGCCTGCCTTCTTCTTTGCTGCTTCCCCTTTTATTCACCAGCCACCTGAGAAGTCCTCTGTGCAGTCCCTGGGCAGCAAGGCTGATTTTTAGGTTAATTCTTAGGTCCTACAACCACTTGGCATTATTCAAGCTATCTGTGCCGTCAGGATTGCTGCCAGACCGCAGCTCCGTATTTCTCCTATTTTGGTGTTTTCATGTAAATTCTTCTACTGGTTGGAGTTTAATCTACTTCTATATCCTTCCCTTCAAGGCTCAGGGGTCCAGGATTATCTTCTGTATCTGTGCTAATTGGTTCCCCTTTTCTTTGTTGAAGAGGGTCTGTGCAATCTTTCTGCCTATTCTGCCATCTTACCAGAACTCTAACTCTTTGATTTTTCAATTTTCACTTTAACATTTTAAATGAAAGCACATTCAAATTTTGTATAATTTGAATGCAATTATATTTTAAGTTCATTTAGTCTTTACTGTCAATAGAACACACATTCTTTGACAAACTTGATTATAACTACATAGTATTTTGCTGAAATACTATATAAGAAAAATAACTTTTAAGGAATAATTATAATTTGTGAATTATTTAATGTAGTGCCTAAGGCATGTGACTGCTAACCAGAAGGCTGGTGGTTCAAACCCACCAGCCACTCCTTGGAATGAACGTTGGACAATCTACTTCCATAGTGATATTGCCTTAGAAACCCAAGGTGGGGTCATTATGAGTTGTGTATGACTCAATGGCACATAATAACAACAACAACAACATGAATTATGTATTACTGTATTTTATTTCTTATCCAGACATTGCAGACCCTTCAACAGAAAATATATTCATAATAATAAATTCAGTATTTTCAATATGTTGTTGACTTACAGGTACATAAAAAATCATAATTGTTCACATAGTATAAAATTTCATTGTTAGCAAGGTATATTCATTAGTGCAGGAGAACACTATGCATTTTATTAAGCAGTTTGTTACCTAGATTTATACATTTTAAGTTATCTAGACATAGAGGGATCTCTGGTGGCCTAGTAGGTAAACCAATTGGCTGCTAACCAGAAGGTCAGTGGTTCAAAACCACCAGCCACTCTGTGGAAGGAAAATGGGCGAATCTACTTCTGTAAAGATTCACAACCTCAGGAATCCACTGGGCATTGCTATGAGTTAGAATCGACTCGAAGAAAAAGAATTTCTTTCTTTTTTTTTAAGACATAGTGTTTGTGACTCTCCTTCTGTACTTTTGTCTTGGAACCTGCAAATTTAAATGGGGGTCTATCTTACACAATTGGATTATTACTCTCCAAAATGGTTCTATTTCATTTCAGCACATTTAATTACAGGTAACTTTCATTATTTATTATTATTGTGTTAACAAATTTGACAATCCTCTGCTATTTTTGAAAAAATATTTCTAAACCAAATTATCTCTGTGTTCCCGTCCCTATCTCTGCAATTAGCCAAAGCCTGATGACTCAACAGAGAATACATATATAGAGGAATGTGGGGCTTGGACTACTTTCTGCAAGGTTCAGCCACAAAAAAGATAATTCTCCACTCCTTTAACTTTTGCTTCTGTCTTGGCATGCTGGGCAAATTTTTACTTCACTGACAGGAAAGTTCTACTTAGTTGACAGAAGTAAATACAAAAGTGTGAGTAGGTACTTACATGATATTTGGTAAGGCCACCAAAAAATTCCTATATATGTGTCTGGTGTTTATTTTATAAGAGATTTCATTTCGCAAAAGGCTACAGGGCAAATTGCAAATGCTTTGAGTGCTGTACCACACCTAGTTAAATTAATACTGAGAAGTAAAGGAATCTAGAGAAGAATAAATTTTCAAAGAAAAAATGGGCAGAGAAGTCTGAATGAAGGAGCATGGTGAGTGCCATGGGGAGAAAGGCAAGGAGAGGAATGTCCAGGACCAGGAGTCTCGAGGTCCTGTATATAAGCACTTCTCACACTTGGATTATGTGACTCACCTGGGAGTCTTGATAAACTGCACTTTCTTTCAGCAGATCTAGGATTAGACCAGAGCTTCTGCATTTCTAATAAGTTCCAAAATGATGCAGCTGCTGTTGCTTTCTGGACCACATTTTTCAGGGTATTCCCGAATTAGGCTTAGTAACGGAATAGCCTAGGGAACCAACCCACACTCAAGAAGTTGAAGTCGTTGGGAGCAGGACCTAGAGGTCTGCCTATTTTTTTTTTTTTTTTCTTTAAAGATTCCCAGGTGATTCTAATGTAACCAGCCAGTCCAATATAGATCTTCTGTTAGGGAGGTAGTCTGGTAGATCAGTGTCCTTGAAATGTGGTCCAAGGGCCATTGTATCAGCAATCAGAAACACCTGGGAGCTTGTTAAGGGCCATATTTCTGAGCCTCATCCTAGACTTGCTCAATCAGAATCACTCAAGGTAGAAGAACCTCAGATTATATTTATTAAAAATATGACCAAATGTTCTTTTTAATAATGCCTTAGGCACTGTATCACCAGAACTCCTTTTAAAGTAGTGTTATGTTGTTGTTATGTGCCGTCGAGTCGGACCCGACTCATAACAACCCCTCGTTGGGTTTCTGAGGCAGTATCGCTACAGAAGTAAATATTGAGGAGTGTAAAAGAATACTTACAAAATATATGCAAACTATTAAGCATAATTGTACAGTTAATTGCATTGGCAAATCTACTGCAAAAGACCTCTTTAAAGTTTTGAAAAAGTACTCCTGTCACTTTGATGACTAAGGTGTGCCTAACCCAAACTATGTTTTTTTCATTCACCTCATATGCATGAGAAAGCTGGACAAAGTAAAAGGAAGACAGAAGAACTGTCACATTCAAATTGTGTTGGTGAAGAATCTTGAATACACCATGGACTGCCAGAAGGATGCACAAATCAGTCTTAGAAAAAGCACAACAAAAATGTTCCTCAGAAGTGAGGATGACGAGACTTTGACTTGCTTACGTTGGACATGTGAAGACCAATTGCTAGAAAAGTACATCATATTTGGTAAAGCAGAAGGTCAGTGAAAAGAAAGGTTACCCTCTATGAGATGGACTGACACCAAGAATGCACTCCAAAAGAATGGACTCAGGCATACCGGAGATCATAAAGATGACTCGGCAACACATCAAAACATTATTATTATTATTACTGTATTATTATTTAAAGATGTTTTAATGGTTTTTTTATACATAGAAAGTACACTGTATGCTGCACACTAAGATGAACATTTGACTAACTAATGTTAGACACAAACTGTAACTAACTGTTCTGACTTATATATAGATTCAACTTAAAGACAGTTTTAGGAAGAGAATTTATTCATAATCTGTATATAATATATATATAATGCAGTGTGAGCACAGTGTCTTAATTGAATAATGTCCTATTTTGTAGAGTGTATTGTGGATGTTAAGTGACACATGACTATATTTGTTTGTCTCCTATCTATCCATCCATCAGCCCATCTTACTTTTTGAATTGATTTAAAAATAAGTAGCAGTGCACTCTAAAACATATCAACATGAATATCATTTAATACTTGTTCATGGTTCTTTTTTTATTGTGGTAAAAGATATATAACAAAATTAGCCATTTTTGCCATTTGTAAATGTACAATTTAGTGACATTAACTATATTCACAATGTTATGCTATTATCATTATTTCTAAAACTGTTTCTTATTTTCTTGATTTAAAAAAAATGATTTTTTATTTTTCTTTGCATATTGAGGTTCAAATGGGAGTGCAATAAGGTTATCATATGTGATTCTTTTGTTATCAATAAAGTATAAAGAAACTAGTGAGGAAAGAAACTAGTATTATAATCACCAATAAATTTTATTTCATTTGAGTTGATTTATAAAAAGTTAGCTTAGAAAAATGATATTTGATATTTTAGTTTAGATTGCACTTGGGGGATTTAAAGAGCTGTCAATTTGTAAAATCAAAATTATGGTTTTTTTTTAAATTATTGTAGTAAAATACATCTAACAAAAATTTTGCAATTATAACCACTTTAAATGTACATTTCAGTGACATTAATTACATTTACCAATTAATTACATTAATTACATTTATCATGATGTGCAACCATTACCACTATTTCCAAAAGTTTTCATCACTCCAAACAGAAACTCAATATCCCTTAAGTAGTAACTCCTTATTTTCCCTCCCCTTATCTCATGATATGAACTGTAGTGGTGCTGCAGTTACGGCATTAGGCTGTTAAACAATAGGTAGGCAGTTCAGATACACCAGCCACTCCACGTGAGAAAGATGAGACAATCTACTTCTGCAAAGATTTACAGCCTTGTAATCCTGATAGGTGGAGCTCTGGTGTAATGTCTAAGGCACTTGACTGCTAGCCAGAAGGCTAGTGGTTCAAACCCACCAGCCACTCCTCGGAAGGAAGATGGGGCAATCTACTTCTGTAGTGATACTGCCTCG
>NW_006921858.1:2181074-2193241 GCF_000298275.1 Orycteropus afer afer | reverse complement strand
CCCTCCACAACAATGAACTAATACTATATTTGTCCTTCTGTGATTGACTTATTTCACTCAGCATAATGTCCTCCAAGTTCATCCATATTATGCGGTGTTTTGCAGACTCTTCATTATTCTTTAGTGCTGCGTAGCATTCCATTATGTGTGTATACCATAGTTTGGTCATCCCCTCTTCCACTGATGGGCACATAGGTTCTTTCCATCTTTTTGCTATTGTAAATAGTGCTGCGATGAACATGAGCATGTATATAACTGTTTCTGTCCTGGCTCTCACCTCTCTAGTATATATACCTAGTAATGGGATTGCTGGGTCAAATGGTATCTCCAATTCCAGCTTTCTAAGGTATCGCCATATTGCTTTCACAATTGTGACACTTCACAGTCCCACCAGCAGCGTATGAGAGTCCCAATCTATCCACATCCCCACCAGCATTTGTTATTTTCTGGCTCGTTGAACCTTGCCATCAGTGCTGGGGTGAGATGGTATCTCATTGTTGTTTTGATTTACATCTCTCTGATGGCCAATGATTGTGAGCATCTCTTCATGTATTATCTGGCCACCTGAATATTCTCCTTGGTGGAGTGTCTATTCATGTCTTCTGCACATTTTTCAAATGGATTGTTAATTCCTTTGGTGTTGAGGAGTTGGAGTTTTCTGTAAATCTTAGAGATAAGTCCCTTGTCAGAGAAGCAATTATCAGCAAATATGAATTTGTTGCTGTCATTTTTGTTATGTGCTTTATCGTGGTGTCAATTTCTTTGTTCCATACAATTCTCTATGCTGAGCTCGTTTTGTTTATGAATCATGTTATCACTTCCTTCATTGCTATTGTTTTAGTATTTGCTGAATATTTATGCTGGTCCTCTATTTTGTTTTGATGTGAGGTTTGTCATTTTTCTTTGAGGTTACCCTGTGATTTATAGTTTTCTTCCCAAGTTTAGAACAATCCGTTCTATCTTGTAGTTGTCTTGACTTCCTGCCATCTAGAAGTTCTGTAATGACAGATTTTCCCTCTTTTGGTTTGTAGTTGTCCTGATTTGTCAATTGATATCTCTGGTTCCCTGTTTACAATCTTGTAGGCTTATTTACTTTGGATACTTCCATAGCTGGGTTGGTTTCTGGGTTATATCATCATGTGTGTTAATGATCAGTTGTTGTTTGCTGTTGTTGCTTCTGTGTCCAAAGGGTTCCCTTTAGCATCTCTTGTAAGGTTGGTCTGGTTTTAACAAATTCCCTTAATTTCTGCTTATCAGGAAATGTTCTAATTTCACCATCATATTTGAGGGACAATTTTGCTGGGTACATAATTCTTGGTTGGAAATTTTTCTCTTTCAGGGTTTTATATATCCCATCCCATTGTCTTCTCACCTGCATGGTTTCTGTCGAGAAATCTGAGCTTAGTCTTCTTGGTTGCCCCTTGTAGGTAACTTTTCCTTTCTTCCATGCTGCTCTCATGATTCTTTCTTTGTCTTTGGTTTTGGTGAGTTTGATGATGATACATCTGGGTGACTTTCTTTTGGGGTCTATCCTGTTTGGGGTTCGTTGGACTTTTTGAATGTATATATTCTCATCTTTCATCATACCAGGAAAATTCTCTTCCAACAGATCTTTGACAATTTTCTCTGTGGTTTTATTTGTGTCTTCCTGTTCTGGAACTCCAATTAAGCATATATTATTCCTTTTGATGGTATCCCACATGAACCTTAGGCTTTCTTCATTTTCTTTTGATCTCTTTTCTGATTTATCTCTTTCCAAAGTAGTGTTCAGGTATATGCCTTCAATCTCCCTAAATCTGTCTTCCATTGATTCAGTTCTGCTCCTTTGCCCATTCAAAGTATTATTTATTTCTGAAAATTTAGTATTAATCTTCTGGATTTCTGTGTGTAGATTTTGTATCATTTCTAATTTTTCATTTATTTTGTCATTTTGTTCTTCTATTGTCTTTAGAAATTGTTCTAGGGCTTTCTCTGTTTTTCTTGAACTGTTTCTCAATTTGTCAAAGATACTTAAATATAATTCTTTTGAATTCCTTATCAAGGAGTTCCAATGCTGTGTCTTCCTCAGGGATGTGTTTTGTACATCCCTGAGGGTCTGTACCATGGTCCCTTGTTTCTCCTGCTTTATCTTGCTTCTTTGTGTGGACTGTGATGCTCTGTTGTCTCTGAAGCATTGTGACATTTTTGTGCTTATATTTAATTGGTGATTGTATGTTGGAGTGACTTGCCCACGATTTTCGTTTTCTTTGTTTTGTTTGTATGTTATTTATGTAAGCAGGGTACTGTGCTGGGTTCCTCTATTCACTAGTTGACAGCACTAATACACTCACCACCTGTTCCCTTTCCTGTTGTCAGCCTCTCATACGTCCCTGCTGACCTTGGCAAACAGAGCCTATTCTTAGGGTCCTAGAATCTGAATGAGAATGCTATCACTTTAAAATCTGAAATTGTTGCTACTTGTAAACATTCAAAATGGCTGTACCCCTGGTCACTTTAAATATCCAAAATGGCTGCTGCATGTAAACAATCAAAATGGCTGGGTCCTCCTGACAACAGAAAGTCAACAGCTCAGGTTGTCTCCCTCCTTGCTGTTTCCTTTCCTAGTCATAGACCACCAGCACTGTTGTCCCTGCAGCCCTTGGTGACCAGGGCTAATCTTTAGGTCAATTCTCAGATTCCAACACCACTTGGAAATATTCAGGCTGTTGGTCCTGTCAGAGTAGCTGATAGTCCATGGCTCCCACCATCTCTGTTGTTGTTGTTGTTGTTAAGTGCTGTCGAGTCGTTTCTGACTCATAGAGACCCATGCACAGCAGAACGAAACACTGCCCCACCCCGCGCCAGCCCCACAATCCCTGCTATACTTGAGCCCATCATTGCAGACACCATGTCAATCCATCTTGTTGAAGGCCTCCCCCTCTTTTGTTGACCCTCCACCCTACCAAGCATGACATCCTTCTCCAGGGAATGTTCCCTTCTTACAATATGACCAAAATAAGTGAGACAAAGTCTGGGCATTCTTGCTTCCAAGGAGCATTCTGGCTGCACTTTCTCCAGGACAGATCTGTTAGTTCTTTTAGCAGTCCACGGTACTTTCAGCATTCTTCGCCAGCACCACAACTCAAAAGCATCAACTCTTCTTCGGTCTTCCTTATTCATTGTCCAGCTCTCACATGCATACGAGGCGATTGGAAATATCATGGCTTGTGTCAGGTGCACCTTAGTCCTCAAGGAGACATCCTTGCTCCTCAATACTTGATACAGTTCCTTCACAACCGTCTCTGTACTCACTGTTTTTGTTCAGGTTTTTTCACTGTTGTTGTTGTTGTTATTTAGTTGGTGCCTAATTCACTTCTGTATAGTTCCTTTCAAAGCTCAGAACTCTGGGATTATCTTCTGTATCTCTGTCAATTGGTTTTCCTTTTCTTTGTTGAAGAGGGTCTGTGTTGCTTGTCTGCCTATTCCTCCATCTTACCGGAAGTCCTGTTCCTGATATTTTATGTAAGTGGAATCATACTGTATTTGTCCTTTTGTGTATTATTTATTTCACTTAGCATGATGTTTTCAAGGTTCATCTATCATGTAGCATGTATCAGGACTTCATGTATACCTAGGTTATTTCCAGCTTTTGGCTGTTGTTAATAATGCTGTAATGAACTTTGGCATGCTATCTATTTGAGGCCCTGTTTTGAATTCTTTTGGGTATATATCTAGGAGTGGAATTACTGAGTCATGTGGTATATTCTATGGTTGACTTCTTAAGAAACTGCTTTCGACATCAGTGGCACCATTTTACTTTTCCACCAGCAATGAATAAACTTCCAATTTTTCCACATGGTCAACACTTATTTTCCATTTTGTTAGTAATAGCTATCCTAGTGGGTGTGAAGTGGTATCTATTATGATCTTGATTTGCATTTCCCTAAAGACTAATAATATTGAGCATCTTTTCATTTGCTTATTGGCCATATGTATATCTCTTTGGAGAAATGTCTGTTATGTCCTTTGATTCTTTTTCAAAATTGGGTTGTCTTTTTGTCTGTGAGTTGTAGGTACAATTTTTTTTTTTTTTAATTGCGGTGAAATATGTATAACAACCATTATTATGTGTGGCACGTTTTTTGGCTGAGGGTAAAATCTACATAGAGTGAAAAATTTTGTAGTATCTCTATGTTTTTAATCTGTATTTGCTTCATTATTAGTGAAGTTGAAAATCTCTTATTATGTTTATCGACTGCTAGAATTTCCTTTTCTGTGAAATATCACTTCAAATCTTTTGACCATTTTTTTTTCTACTGGGTTATTGGCCTTTTTCATATCAAGTTATGGGATTTTATTATGTATTTTGGATGCAAATACTTTTTCAGTGTGACAAATATCTTCTCTCTCTGAGGTTAGTCTCTTCACATTTTTTGTGATGTCTTTTAAGGAATAGAAATTCTTAATTTTCATTTAATCAAATGTATCAGTCTTTTCTTTGATAGTATTTTTGTGCCTTGTGAAACAAGATTATATTTAGAAAAACTTTCCTACCCAGAGTTTATTAAAATATTCTTCTATGTTATTTTCTGAAAATTTTATGGTGTTTGCCTTTCACATTTAGTTCTCTAATCTACCATGAATCACTATTTGTGTGTGATGTGAATTAGGTATCCAGTTTTATTTTTTTCTCATATAGGCAGTCCTTATTCTGCATGGTAGTGAGTGACCATAACCATTCATGCAGAAATCATGCAAATCAATCTTAATAATGAATGAGGATATGGTGATTGTTTACGAACCTTTCAGAATTTTTGCCAGAACATTAATACCTCTCTTACTGTTGGATATAAATGTATGTTGTTGTTGGATATAAATGTATGTTCCCTGGAGTTGGACCCCCCCAAAAAAACAACTAATATTTCTTTGTTGTTGTTGTTGTTGTTATGTGCCGTCGAGTCAGACCTGACTCATAGCGACCCCTCCTTGGGTTTCCGAGGCAGTATCACTACGGAAGTAGGATTGCCCAACCTTCCTTCCGAGGAGTGGCTAGTGGGTTTGAACCGCCAGCCGTCTGGTTAGTAGTCAAGTGCCTTAGCCACTATGCTACCAGAGCTCCCAATATTTCTTTAGTACATGGTAATTTAAAACATTAGAAACATTGAGAATTAAAGAATAGTATTATTTTGTAAAAAAAAAAACTTCTCAAGAGTAGTTTAAGCACAACAGAATGGCACTGTTTTCACAGGGAGATAGCTCAGGGGGCAGGGATGCATAGGAAAGAAGGACACAGGGAAGAGGTAACTAGACAGAGGAAGTGGGAAGAGAGTTGTTACATTGTGGGAATTGCAGTCAATGTCATGAAGCAAAATGTTTATAGATTGCTGTGTGGAAAATAAATCTGCTTTATAAACTTTAACTCAAATGACAATAAAAATTTTTTAAAAAAGAGTGTCTTAAACAGTGTTTGAAACTATCTTTTCATACTATAACATTATACTATGAGCATCTTTTCTATGCCTTGGCAAATTGCCATATGCTTTTCTAAGTTTGGATCAGGCTCCCAACATTCTATCCTGTGCAACATTCAATGTTGGGAAATAACTGAGAGTTCATTAATGTGAAATTTTGGCCCATGTCACTTCCTTTGGGCAATCCTTTTTTATCACAAGAACCACTGCCTTCATTGATGCCAGTAAGTTCACCTTTATTAAGTCCCTCTGGCCACACGTCTAGAATTTCTCAAATGGCACTAGTGTCACATCTCACAATCTGCTTCTATAATTTCATTTATGTTTGATTTGAATTTTACTCACACCATTATCACTTTTTGTTTCTTTGTTGGTCAATTTCCTTTTTATCCATTTTTGTAAAATGTTATGTGTGATTGTCACCAGAAGACAAGGAGACAACACAACAAAACACTTTGCTTTCTATGTGTGAAGTGAGTAACAGATGGGAACTGAATAAGAAACTTTGAAAGAACTGACATAATTGGTCACTTATCATGATGAGCTTCTATTATTTACATAGTGATTTATAGACTGAAGCCCAATCAGCAAAGTTTGTATTTATTTAGTTATTTGCAATTAGCATACTTAGGTAATTGAAACTTGAATGTTATTTTTTGGAGTACTGGTGTTATTCTAAACTGTGGCAACTGAAATTCATTGTTAACAACTTGTATGTCATCCAAAGATTTATCCCTCTTCCTATCTCAAATGCCAATCTATCTTAAATCATGTTTTCATATATGATGGGTATTTTCTGGGCTTTCTGTCCCTCCCCTTTTCCCCACATTGGTCCATTTGTTTATTCTTTCATCAATATTAACCAAACCAAAAAAAAAAAACCAAAAAACAAAAACAACCAAACTCACTGCCATTGAGTTGATTCTGACTTACAGTGACCTAAAGAGTACAGTAGAGCTGCCCCAGGGCTGTAAATCTTTATAGAAGCACTGGCTGGTGGGTTCAAACTGCTGATCTTTTGATTAGAAGCTGCATGCTTTAACCACTGCACCACCAGAGCTCCTTTCATCAGTACTACACTATACGAATTATTATAGCTATATATATTATAGCTATAGTAATACTAATTACTCTTTCTCTATGACCTTCCCTCTCTTCTTATCCTCCCTCTGCCAGCCATGACTTAGGTTTCTTATCTTAAAGTTCTTATCAGAACTTCCTTATAACCAAGATTCAAAAGCATCTGATAACCTCATATTCCAAACTATAAAGGCTCCCTGGGGGTTAATGCACTGTGCTAATTGACTTTTAAATATCGAAGATCTAAAGGAACAAATCGCTGATTATAAAAAGTTAAGAGTAACAATCCTAAGTGTAATTTCTTAGGGCGTGCCCCTCTTAACATCCCTCTGAGCACCTTTTTTTATCTACTTATAAGACTAGATTTTTGATTCCTTCCAATAAAATATTTTTCATTTGCTTTTGAATAAATTGGTAGCAGACCAATGTTAGCTTAGCTTATTTTTGTAGATTAATAATGAAAGAAAAAGATAACATTCAATTTTTGAATACTTCTGAAAAATTTACATTCTGGAAGTTCATTAGTAAGTGTTCTTAGAAATAACCACCAACCATTTGGTTGCCAATCGAGTGCTTAAGCACTGTGCCACTAGGGCCCCATTCCCCTAAATAAGCACCATCCTGAATGGGATAAGTTTCCCAGACTATCCCACAATGAAGTTTCAACACATAATATTGCTGCACTATAGAATTAACCCAAGTGCAAGTTCATATGGCATAGAATGGAAGAGGAAAAAGAGAGAGAAAAAACATGTTCCTCTTTCTCTATGTGCAAAAGTGGCCGGAAAATTTTTTTAAAATTGGCTTAGTTTGATTGAGGCCTTCCGCTGTCTTCATTACCACATCACCTGCATCCTTTCCTATGAAGTTAAGTCTTTAGGAACCTTGTTTACTTTTAATCTCCTTTAGATAGTTCAGCTAAACCTCCTGTAGTCCCTAAATGCTCTCCAAATTATTTATTTCTTTTCCCTATTAAATGAAAATGATCTTTTTATTCTTGCAGCCGATCTCAGCAATTTTATTTTATATCTTTTGCAGGAATGCAAAGTGATTAATTACCAGGAATATGAGATCAGTAGCCCTTTCTGTTTCTCAAAGACAATTGCATTTATCTAAAAGGATGCATATTAACACAAATGAACTTGTAATTAGAATGTCTGACCATCTAAGAAAATGAAATGAAAAAATTAAGTGAATTGGGAGAAAAGCAGGTATTTTTGGAATGAATAGCCATCAAGTAGAGGTTAGCTCATGAGGCCAGTTAGTTCATTTTCACAATTTCTTTTTTTCTCCCTTTTTCATCTTGAATTTCTCTAAAAGGGTCAACTTTTCTCAATGGCACCCATGTTAGAAACAATATTCAGTGGGAAGAAGAGGGAAGAGAGGGAGAAACAATTGTCCTTATTTGTATACATGGGCCACTCTTAAATTATCCTTGAGTCTAGAGAACAAAGAAAATTAAAAGAAGAATGAGATAAAGTGAAACTCACCAGTTAGCATCTTATAACAATTTAGACATAAATACCATTTGCATAAATATACTTTTGACATGCTTCTTCACCTCCAGTTTTGATGAAAAGAACTGTAATTTTTTGGTTTGTTTTTGTTTTTGGCGTACAGTACCTAGTATCTGATTGAGGAAAAAAAAATGGGACTTTCGGCAGGTTTCTGTCCTGCTCTAACTTGGGGTCTCCATAGCAGATGGTGAGCAGGCTTGGTGAAGGCCAGCACTTCTGCTAACATATGTTAATCATTTTCTTCCAGCACCTTTTGTATGGTTGTGAACATTCTTCCCCAACACATACTGCCAAGGTCATCTTATTTTTATTAGTTTTTATTGATACTAAAAAAAAAGTCCTGATGGAAAGTCCCTCATACAGTATAAACTGACTAAACTTCTGTTCTTTTGACTTAATTTTTTTCCCCAGCTTATGAGAGAAAGGGAAAGAGCAAAATAGTGAGAGATAGTTATTGAATAATGAAGGAGATGCAGAAGTACTTTTGTTGGGACTTCCAAGTTTGGAATCTTCATTTCTAATCCTGTTAGCAGAGTTTGGCTGAGGCAATGCAAACTTGTGACTCTCAGTCTATTTAAATCTGACTTCTGGCAAGATGGTACCACAGGTAGACAAGCTACACAGACCCTCAACAACAAAGAAATGAGAAACCATTTGAAACAATTGCAGAGGATAATCCTGGAACTGTGAGTTTTGAATGGAAGAATAGAGAACTAGATTAAATACCAACTAGTAGAAGAAACTGAACGAAAATAGCAAATAAGGAGACAAAAGGAGCTGTGGACTGTTGATTGGCCTGACAGCATGGCTGTTTTGAATATTTGCAAGTGGTGTTCCCATCTGGGCAGCAACTTGATAATGATAGGTTTTGCTTGTTGAGGGCTGCGTGGGCAGCCACACTGGTGGTTGGCAACCAGAAATGTGTGATATTCTCCTTGTTCCCCTTGTACCCCACATCCTTCCAGTAAATGGAAGTGTGACCCAGTCAGGCATCCTGCCACCAGTTGCCTTCTGGGTAGGCAGGAACTAGTCCAGGAACTAGGTGCCTTGCTCCCAGACACCTCTTGGGCCAGTAGAAACTTTTTCTGCGACTAGGCACCCTGTGCCCAGTTGCCTTTTGAGACAGCAGGAACTTTGTCTGGGACCAGATGACGAACCCAGATGCTTTTTGGGCTGGCAAGAACTCCCTCTGGAACCAGGCACCTTACTCCCAGTCACCTGTTGGACTGCCAGGAACTTTTTCTGGGGGCAGGTGCCATGTTGCCAGACACCCCTCTGGGCTAGCAGGAACTCATCTGGGACAAGATGCTGTGTTCCCAGTTTTCTTCTGGGTAGACAGGAACTAGTTGCAGGATCAACTACCCTGCTTCCAGCCACCTTTTGAGTTGGCAGGATTATTTTTCTGGTACCAGGCACCCTACACCCAGCTGTCTTTTTGGGTAAAGGAAGTTATTCTGGGGGCAGGGGCCCTGTGCTAGCTACCTTATGGGACAGGAGGAATTCCTTCTGGACCCAGGTACCTTGCTCCCAGCCATTGTTGGGCTGGCAGGAACTTTTTCCTTATCCAGTCATCCTGCCCCCAGACATCTTCTGAGTCACCCTGCCCCCACTTGACTTCTGGGTAGGCAGGAACTAGTGATGGGACCAGGTGCCCTACTCCCTGCTGCCTGGTTGGCCAGCAGGAATATCACCTGGGTACCTGCCCCCCACCCACACAGTTTTTCTTTCTTTCTTTTTTTGGCCTCCTTTCTTTTTATTTTTTCTTTTTATCCACTTCCCTGGTTCTCATTTTTTTCCTTTTCTTGGTTCCCTTCTTCATTCTTTTTTCCCCCTCTTTTTATTTTCCCCATCTCTTATTTTTCTTTTTACATTTTTCTCTATTATTCTTTTACTTTTACTTCCTTTTCTTTTTTCTCTCATCCCCAGATTCCCCCCCTTTTTTCCTGTTTCTTTCTTTTTCCTTTTAGTGGTTGTTACTATTTGCTTATGCTGTTTGTGCTTTTTTGTTCTCTTGTTTTTATCTTTTTTTTTTTATTTTGTTGCCCCACCTGGTAAGAGACAGCAAGCATACCCATATGACCCAACCACATTTACATCTCCTGAAGCCCCACCCACTGGACAAGGGCCACTACCCTGCATTTGCACCTGCTGATCATTGATAGGTGGCAGCCAATACTAGCCCAACCTATGCTCAACTACTCAAATGAAGAGTTAATGGAGATCTGCACACATATTCTCTGTCACATCCACCAGGAGACAGGTGGTGAGTGCCTAGGTCCTGCTAAACTAGCAAATAGAATAGCACATCAGCCCCACTTACTCAGATATATCAAAACAAAATAAAGCAAAATGAAAGAAAGAATGAAAGAAAAACACAAAAACCTGGGCAAATTACATCAATATACAATCACCAATTAATATAAATACAATGACATCACAATGTCTTAGAGACAATTGACAATCCCAGTTCACACAAAGAAGCAAGAAAAAGCGGTACAACAAAGGACCAGAATACAGAGCCAGAAAACTTCCCTGAGGAAGAAGTAGCATTGGAACTACCTGAAAAGGAATTCAAAAGAATTATATTTAGACACCTTCATGGGATTGAGAGACAGATAAAGAAAAACTGAGAAAATTAAAAAAACACCAACAAAATTAAGGAAAACACAAACAAAAATCTGGAAGATTTGAGGAAAACAATACAAGAATAAACTGACAAAATTAATGAAAAAATTAGAAACCAAATACAAACAACAAATAGAAATCCAGAAGATTAATACAACAAACAGAACTGATCAAAATGAAAGGGTAATATGGTAGCATAGTGCCTAAGGCATTTGACTGCTAACCAGAAGGCTGGTGGTTCAAATTCACCAGCCACTCCTCGGAAGGAAGGCTGGGCAATTTATTTCCATAGTGACACTGCCTCAGAAATCCAAGGAGGGGTTGCTATGAGTTGGGTCCAACTTGATGGCACACAACAACAACAACAACCACCACCTGAAGAACTGTCCTCCAACAAATTTGAAAACCTAGAAGAAATGGACACATTTCTGGAAACACACTACTTACGTAAACTAACATAGACTGAGGGAGAAAATTTGGACAGACCCATAACAAAAGAAGAAATTAAACAGGTCATTAAAAAAAAAAAAAACTACCAACAAAAAAAGTCCTGGTCCAGATGCCTTCACTGGAGAATTCTTCCACACATTCAAAGAAGAGCAGACACCAATTCTACTCAAACTATTCAAGAACGTAGAAAAGGATGAAATACTCTTGAATTCATTTTATGAAGCAAGCATAACTTTGATGCCAAAACCAGACAAAAACACCACAAAGAAGGAAAATTACAGACCAATATCCTGCATGGATATAGACACAAGAGTCTAACAAAATCCTAGCCAGTAAATACCAATCCACTTAAATCCAAGGATGTTGTTGTTGGGTGCCCTCTAGTTGCTTCTGACTCATTGAGACTCTACATGACAGAGTAGAACTGACCAATAGAGTTTCCTAGGCTGCAATCTTCATGAGAGCAGATCACTAGGTCTTTTGACTATTTGAAACTCCAACAATTAGCATCCAAACACAACAAACCCATTGCCATCGAGTTGATTTCAACTCATAGCAACTCCCATTGGGTTTACAAGACAGTAAATCTTTACAGAAGTAGATTGCCCCACCTTCCCACTGTGAAGTGGTTGGTGGATTTGAACCTTCTGGTTAGCAGTCAAATGCCTTAGGCACTGCACCACCAGATTTCCTAATACGCCACTCAAAAAAACTAAACTCACTGCTGTTGAGTCCTTTCCAACTCATAGTGACTCCTCCTTGGGTTTCTGAGGCAGTATCTCTTTGGAAATAGATTGCCCAGTCTTCCTTCCAAGGAGTGGTTGGTGGGTTCAATTGGCCAGCCTTCTAGTTGGCAGTCAAATGCCTTAGGCACTATGCCATCATGGTAACCTTAAACTGAAAAAGACTAATTATTCAGAATAGGACTCTATTACAAGTACTAGTACTATCTCTTTTCTGAAAGTGTTGGAATTACCTAAGCACTGAAGACCAGACCTTCCCGCCAGGATGCAGCCTTAGGGTTGTTTTTTTTTTTTTTTTTTTT
>NW_006921858.1:2154475-2179114 GCF_000298275.1 Orycteropus afer afer | reverse complement strand
CAGGAGGGATATATTCTAGATCATATTTTGGCTCTCATGGACTTGTTTTAATTGTCTTTAACTTCAAGTTGAACTTGCATATAAGCAGTTGATGGTCTGCAAAACCCCAAAGGCACGTTATTTCTTATTCAAGGTTATGCTTTTTCACCCTTTCATCTACTCTCATACCTTTGGTAAAGGTCATTTTGCACTCAGAGTACACATCTTGCCTACTTGGTTCTCCTGCTTGAGAAAGGGGCAGAAAGATAGGGAGCTGTATTTTCCATTGAGCAGGTCAACCTAGCACCTGAATACTTAACAAATGACCATGAGGTGGGCCATCCTAGGCACTCTGGGCTGCAGATTTCCTAAAGGAATATTTGCACAAGTGGGGCTTATCACAGTCAAATGTGTGAAGTGGTGATGCTTACATTTGGTCCTCTTTCACCTTCTTTACCCTTCACCCCCAACAGGCCATGTTCTGATATTGTTCTTCAGCTGCTCAAGTGTCCAAGCGCCCACAGACAACTTCTTTGTCTCATCACCCTTTACTTGGCTTGTATCCAATTTCCTCAAGATGGTTTTTTTCCAACTTTAATAAACCAATTTGTGCTAATAATAGCAATGGCAGGAGTTAACATTTATTGAGAAATTAGTATTTGCCAGGAGCTCTGGTAGCATAGTGGCTAAGACACTTGCCTGCTAACCAGACGGCTGGCGGTTCAAACCCACCAGCCACTCCTCGGAAGGAAGGTTGGGCAATCCTACTTCCGTAGTGATACTGCCTCGGAAACCCAAGGAGGGGTCGCTATGAGTCGGGGCCGACTCGACGGCACATAACAACAACAACATGCTAAATAAGGGAGCTCTCTGGTAGCATAGTGGCTAAAGCACTGGACTGCTAACCAGAAGGCTGGCGTTCAAACCCACCAGCCACTCCTTGGAAGGAAGGTTGGGCAATCTACTTTCATAGTGATACTGCCTTGGAAACCCAAGGAGGGGTCCTAACAACAACAACAACAACAATGCTAAACAATTTACTTGCATTGTCTTACTTAATCCTCATATGAAACTTATGGAAGAAATTCTTAGGGGGTCTCAAAATAAAATTTCATGAGTTCAAATCATGGTTAGCCATTGTGTGACATTAGGTAAGTTAGCTTGTCTTGCTTCAGTTTCATAATGTTACAACAGGTATAATATAACTCAAAGGTTGGTTTGGAAGCTAAGTAAGTTAATACATGAAAAAAGCTTTGGGATGTGAAGCTCTTAGAACACCAAGCATGCTAGTATCTATTATCTTCACTTCACAGATGAGAAAATTGACATTCAGAGAAATTAACTGGCTTGCCCAAGGGCATGCAGATGATAAATGACAGAGTCAATATTCTAGGATAGCCTAGGTGTCTTAGATTGGGTTCCTTGGAAACAGAGATGGAGGCTGATGATCAGATGTTTTGTTGGGAGGTGCTCTCACAAGGGGTGAAGACAGCAAGGGGCAGAGAGAGATTCTGAGGAATCAGCTGACTGCACCAGGAACTCTGGAACTGCCATGGCCTTTCAGATTTGTCCCAAATTGGGGCATGGGATCTGGGTCTTTGCCAATCCACATCAGCCAGGCAGTGGTCTTGGGGGCTCCCTATAAAGGGAGCATATACTTGAGAAAGGAAATTCTCTGTGGCCAAGGACAATTCCCAGTTAAGAGAGGCATCTGAAAGTCTAGCAGAAGTATTCTCGCAGCTGGTGGGTGTATCAGCGAGAGGAGGAGATCAGGGTGGAGTCCCACCTTGAGCACCTCTTGGACCTCCAGACACTAGAGAGTTACTGTACCTGGCCTTCATGTAGACTAAGACATAGATGGCTAAGCCAGTACTGGTGTAAAATGTTGCTTTCCCAGAATGTTTGCATTAAACCACTCTGAAAGCCTTAATCCAGAGTTTGCAAACTGGTGAAGATGGGGTTTGGTTTATTTGTTTCAGTCTACGTTATGTTTACAAACTTCAATATTGCTAATGTTTGAAAAAATTGGAAGATTTCAAATAAGAAATCCAACATTCTTCCTTCTCTTAAAAGACGGGAAGACCTGGCAACTTTGGGATCACATCCTGCAGGGCGAGATTAAGCTGTTCCACATTCCCTTTGTTGTTGTTGTTGTTAAGTGCCGTCGAGTCGTTTCCGACTCATAGCGACCCCATGCACAGCAGAACGAAACACTGCCCGATCCCGCACCAGCCCCACAATCCCTGCTATACTCGAGCCCATCATCGCAGCCACTGTATCAATCCATCTCGTTGAAGGCCTCCCCCTCTTTCGTCGACCCTCCACCCTACCAAGCATGACATCCTTCTCCAGGGAATGGTCCCTTCTTACAACATGACCAAAATAGGTGAGACGAAGTCTGGCCATTCTTGCTTCCAAGGAGCATTCTGGCTGCACTTCCTCCAGGACAGATCTGTTAGTTCTTTTAGCAGTCCATGGTACTTTCAGCATTCTTCGCCAGCACCACAACTCAAAAGCATCAACTCTTCTTCGGTCTTCCCTATTCATTGTCCAGCTCTCACATGCATACTAGGTGATTGGAAATATCATGGCTTGTGTCAGGCGTACCTTAGTCCTCAAGGAGATATCCTTGCTCCTCAGCACTTGAAACAGTTCCTTCGCAGTTGACTTTCCCAATGCTACACGACGTCTAATGTCCTGACTGCTGCTTCCGTTGGCATCGATTGTAGAACCAAGCAATGTGAATTCCTTGACAACCTCAATCTTCTCTCCATTGATTGTGATGCTGCTCATTGGTCCAGTTGTGAGGATTTTTGTTTTCTTTATGTTGAGATGTAATCCATACTGCAGACTGTATTCTTCAACCTTCATCAGTAGGTGCCTTAAGTCATCCTCACTTTCAGCAAGCAAAGTTGTATCGTCTGCATATCTCAGGTTGTTAATGATTCTTCCTCCAATCCTGATACCACGTTTTTCTTCATATAGTCCAGCTTCTCGGATTATTTGCTCAGCATATAGATTGAATAAGTGTGGAGAAAGAATACAACCCTGACGCACTCCCTTCTTGATTTTAAACCATGTAGTGTCCCCTTGTTCTGTTCGAACGACAGCCTCCTGGTCAAGGTATAGATTCCTCATGAGTACAATCAAGTGCTCAGGGATTCCCATTCTTCTCAATGTTATCCATAATTTGTCATGATCCACACAATCAAATGCCTTTGCATAGTCAATAAAACACAAGTAAACATCTTTCTGGTATTCTTTGCCTTGAGCCAAGATCCATCTGACAACAGCTATGATATCCCTTGTTCCATGTCCTCTTCTGAATCCGGCTTGAACCTCTGGAAGTTCTCTGTCAATATACTGCTGCAAACGTTTCTGAATTATCTTCAGTAATATCTTACTTGCATGTGATATTAGTGATATTGTTCTATAATTTCTACATTCTGTGGGATCACCTTTCTTTGGAATGGGCACAAATATGGATCTCTTCCAGTCAGTTGGCCAGGTAGCTGTCCTCCAAATCTCTTGGCATAACTGAGTGAGCGCCTCCAATGGGGCATCTGTTTGTTGAAATATCTCAATCGGTATGCCATCAATTCCCGGAGCCTTGTTCTTCGCCAGTTCTTTCATTGCAGCTTTGACTTCTTCCTTCATTACCATTGGTTCTAGATCATATGCCACTTCCTGAAATGGATGAAGATCCATCAGTTCTTTTTGGTACAGTGACTCTGTGTATTCCTGCCATCTTCTCTTGATGTTTCCTGCATCATTCAATATTTTGCCCATAGAATCTCTCACTATTGCAACTCGAGGCTTAAATTTTTTCTTCAGTTCTTTCAGTTTGAGAAATGCTGAGCGTGTTCTTCCCTTTTGGTTTTCAGACTCCAGGTCTTTGCACATTTCATTATAGTAATTGGCTTTGTCTACTCGAGCTGCTCTCTGAAATCCTCTATTCCCTTTAGCCTCTACTAAACCCAATCCTTCATTTGAGTTTGTTGCTTCTGCCTTAAACCAATGGAGAACATCTGCAAGTTTTAGGCATTATGGCAGAATCAATGGGAGAAATGGTTTGGGAAAAAAGACAGACTATCAGGCACTTTTAAAATCTGTGTGCAACCTCTGTTGAAGGCTGGCCCTGCATACCAGATCTCCATTGAGACGATGTTTATGTGAGGTGAGATTTGTGTCTTGTTGATTTAAAGCAAGAGTTTGAATCCCATGTTGTTGTTGATAGGCAACCAGGCCAGACTCTGGAGGGAGTGCGTATCCAGTGTGTGAGGTATGACATCAGCTCACTGTATTTCTTGTGCACGTCCTAATGGTGTAGGTCCATGCAGGGAACAGGCTAGGTGCAGGCTGCCTTTCAAACATCACTCCACACTCACAAAATTATGTAGGCACTGTGTTCCTGACTAGAAATCCTGTATGTACATTGGGATAAACAACAACAACAACAAAAAGAGTTGTATAATTAAATGACTGACTTTTTTTTTTTTTTTAAATAAAGAAAATCTAGATTTTTTTCAGAGTTTTTGGCTGATTAAATGTTGCTATGGAAAGTCACACCCGCCTTGTTTGTCAGGATTTGCTTGACGCTTGGCAGAGCTCTAATTAACTGGCAATTGCTCCACTGATTTTAAGGTAAAACTGCCCTATTAGGTGAGTTCTGTCTCTTTACTGATTAACTTCCTTATTGCCAGCTAGTGGCATGGGTCAGGCTGTGCTAATAGACAGAGCCCTTGATTGGAACAAAGTAGAGACCAATTGGAGTGAGGCCACTGGGAGGTGGTCCAGATTTTTTATATACTCATTTACCAAAACATTTGTTATTTGAGGGGAATAGTGAAACGAAGTATAGAAAGACCTAGAAAAAACAGAAAAGAATGAAGTGTGTGCATTTGTATATAAGTATGGGAAGAGAGGAAAATAGGGAGAAAAATCTAGAGTTCTTTTAGGCTAGTGACAAAACGTGTGAATATGTTAACCCTAAACATAGTTGTGTGTGGGGTAATGATTTTCTCCAGAGCTGTGAGTAGTTTTTTTTTTTTTTTCTTTTACAACCATATATCTTGTGTTACCTTGTCAGCAATAAAATTAGTTCCATATGTGATTTTGCCCATTTTCTGAAGATTTACTTATTTCCAAATGACTAGTTTCTTTCTCATGAACCCAGAAGTTCTCTGATGCTTTTGAGGGGCTGCTTTCCCTCTGTTGTTGTAAACAATAAAGAATGAAAACCATAGATGAGTTCAAAAGTGCTGGGCCTAGAAGGCACCAAAAAACACACTCCCTTGCCCCTCTAGTTCTCTCTAGCACTAATGGGAATTCTATGTGTAGAGAATAGACAGCTCCTTTCCCAGGGGCCATAGGAGAGCAAAGGTCACCCTATGTCTTCTTTTATAGTCCCCAGCTCTATTCCTTGGGCTCTCTATACATTTTAAGTGTCATGGAGAGCTGAAAGTACTTCAACAGATGCTGCCAAATACTTTTTCTCTTTAATTTTCCACCGTCACCCCACCCAGTATAATTCACCTCAGGTGTCAGGTTCCAAGGAGCACCATCATCAAGACAATATGCTGGTAAAGAAGTGAATAGAGAGAGTACTGGGAGGGGAGCTAACCGAAGGGAACACACAATTCAGAGTGTACATATTAAAAAGTAAGAGTATGTTTTTGTGACCTTTAGTTGATATTTTATTCATCCTAAACATCCACCTTCATGTAAGAAGTGAATTTTCCAAGACTGCGTTTAATTTTTAAATGAGAGAATGGGTATGCCTTTACCACATTACAGTCAATAAGTGTTGAGTAAAGAATGGAAGTGAAAACATTTGTACAAAGTGAATTATTGTAAACTGTTAGCTGGCATGTTAAAACCATTCATTCATCAAATCATTAAGTCAGAATTTTTTTTTTTTTCATCATCTGTTCTGTGATATGTCCTGAGATTAAAAGAAACAAAGGAAAAATAATATCCACCCCTGCCTTTCTGCCTCACACATTCTGCAAACACCCCAATTTGGAGTCAGAGAAGAGAATGGCTAAAATAATGTTTCATGGATTTCATGGGGTCTGTGCTTGAGAGGAAGCAGCTCTGGTGGTGTAGTGGTTAAGGTATTTGGCTGCTAACTAAAAGATCAGTGGTTCAAACCCACCAGCCACTCCGCAAAAGAAAGAAGGGACAGTCTGCTTCTGTAAAGATTTATAGCTTTGGAAACCCAATGGGAGTTATTGTGAGTTGGAATCAACTCTGTGGCAGTGAGTTTGGTTTTTGGTGTTTGGTAGGAAAGTGTGTGTGTGTGTGTGAGAGAGAGAGAGAGAGAGAGAGAGAGAAAGAGAGAGAGAGAGAGAGAGAGAGTAGGGGTGGAGAGAGAAATGTGATTGCTTGATGCAATAGGAGATGGGAGGTGGGTAAGAGAACTATAAATCTCAACGTGAGCAATATATAGAGAAAAGTTAGAATTATTGGGAATATGATGAGAGATTGACATGTAGGTGCCAAAGGGACAGGCAGGTGGCATTTTCTGACCTCCTCTAAACAAGAGGAAGACAGAATCACCATTAGCATCCCAAGGCCTGTTCTTATGAGGCCAGACATGCTTCCACCCTCTACCCCTCTTACTAACCTTGTTACCAACCATTCCTCCCGCAGCACCCACCACCTCTCTGCTGGGTTTGGTAATTCACTGCAGTAGCCTCACAGAACTCACAGATTATGGGGTTTATTAGGGAAGCAACAGGCTACAATTCAAGTTCAGGAACACGCTCAGTCTCTCTCAGCCTGCCATCTATCTTTCAGGCGGCAGTCTCTCTTGGTTTCTCTCAGTAGCACATCTTTCTCTCAGCAGCATGTCTCTCCCACATCTCTCTCTCAGCAGCATATTTCTTTCAGCAGCACATCTTTCTCATCTGGCAGTCAGAGAGACTCCTTCTGCCTGTAGGAGGTCTTCTTTTGAGCCTGACAGAGTGTCCTAAACCAACCAATCCCAATATCAGAGTTTACACACCTGAGAGAGTGAACTTCCCAGAAGATTTTTTTGTACTGCTCCAACAAAATACCCCAGGTGGATAACTTTAACAATCAGGAGCTACTCAGTTGCTCACAGCAAATTCCACCCCAGAGTTTAAAAAGACTCTGGCTAGAAAAGCCACACCATGTAATTTACCACACTACAGTAGGTTTTTAAGATTCCAGAGATGGGTTATTTCTAGGTGAAAAGATCCAAAATGGTCAAGGTGTGGCAGTGGGAGTGGACAATTGATAGAGAGAATAGGTGAACATTTACTTGATGAGTCAAAGTTTCAGATTTAGAGTTAAGTAACATCCCACCAGATGATTCCCTGTACCCTTCCTGAAGTTCCCTACCTCCATTCTCTATCCTAAAATCTACACACATGGGCACCATATGTCTCATTGTGCTTGAAGAGGCTGTTTAGTACTTTCTTATTGTCCTGCTATGTGCCAGATCTCATGTTCATATATTTGTTGTGCCTATGGCAACACTCTACCTTAGGTAAAAAGACAAGTAATTTAAATAAGTGAGGTGAAGCTATTTGTGAAAATGCACCACCCCTTATTAGTCTAGCATGTACATTCTTTAACATAGACTGCTGGAATGAAGTATTTTGGCAGCATCTGTTTGTCTTTCAGTTACTGTCTGAAGCACAATTTTGACTATATTTTAAATGAGGAATTCTTGAACTTTCAATTGGTAAAATACTAAATAACAAAGCTTTAAATAGTATTCAAAAGTCCAGAAGAGGAGTCCATAGGAATTGGTAAACCAGTGTGTTTTCCCTATAATCAAACCAAACCCACCCATTGCCATTGAGTCAATTCTGACTCATAGTGATATGATAGGTCAGAATAGAACTGCCCTACAGGGGTTCCAAGGCTGTAAACTTTACGGAAGCAGATTGTCTCATCTTTCCCCTGAAGAGCAGCTGGTAGGTTTGAATTACTGACTTTTCAGTTAGCAGCCAAATACATTAACCACTGTACCACCAGAGCTCTTTCCCTATAATAGTACTACATATATTTAAATCTTATATGGAGTCCTTTAAAGGATAATATTGTTGTTGTTGTTATGTGCCGTAGAGTCATCTCCCACTCATAGCAACTCCTCCTTGGGTTTCTGAGGCGGTATCTCTGCAGAAGTAGATTGTTCAATCTTCCTTCTGAGGAGCAGCTGGTGGGTTTGAACTGCCAATCTTTTGGTTAGCAGTCAAGTACCTTAGGCACTATGCCACCAGAGCTCCCAAGAATAATATTATCTTCCTTATAATATTACTTAAATGTAGTCAAATAGAAAATAGTATGTAATCATTTATGCTTTTTTAACATGTAACACAAATAAGGAGGAGTCAGTCGCAGGGATCCAGGTGAGGAGATGGAACCCAGGCCACGTACCACAAGTGGCAAGGTGGGAAGGTGAGAGAAAGGAGAATATAAAGGCTAGGGGGACTGGGACAGAGTGAAGAGTCAGCCGCAGGGATCCAAGTAAGGAGACGTTGGACAGGTTTCCAACAGGTAAGGGAGACACATTTGTCTGTCGGTTTGTCTACTGTTGTGATGTGTTGCTGTGAGTCTTGAGGCTGTGCCACTGTTGTTTCAAATCCAGCAGGGTGCACATGGTGCTCAGGTATCAGCCCGGCTTACAGACTGAGACAGACTAGGAAGAAGGAAGAGGCCATCCACTTCTCAAAGAATTGGCCAGGAGAAACCTTATGAATAGCAGAGAAACACTGTCTGATATATTACTGTGCAACTTTATGAATAGTCCGGAAGCATTGTCTAATACAGAGGGGGAGGATGGGTCATTAGGTTAGAAGGCTGTCAAAACAGGACTGGAAAAGAGCTGCATCATCAGAGCAAAACCAGCCTTACTCATATGGATAAAGTAAAGCTTTTGAGACCTCCATTTGCTGACGAGGCATGATGCACATTGAGGAGATATAGCTGCAAATATCCATTAATAATCAGAACACAGAATGTACAAAGTATGAATCTAGGAAAATTGGAAGTTGTCAAAAATGAAATGGAACGCATAAAGATTGATATCCTTGGCATCAGAGAACTGAAATGGACTGGTTTTTGCGATTTTGAATAAGACAACCATATGGTCTACTATGCCAGGAATGAAAGTTTGAAGGGGAATGGCATGGCATTCATCATCACAAAGGATGTTTCAAGATCTGTCCTGAAGTACAATGCTGTCAGTGATAGGATAATATCCATACACCTAAAAGGGAGACCCGTTAATACGACTGTTATTCAAATTTATGCACCAACCACCAAAGCCAAAGTTCAGGAAATTGAAGATTTTTATCAACTTCTGCAGTCTGAAATTGACTGAACATGCAATCAGGAGGTGTTAATTATCACTGGTAACTGGAATGTAAAAGTTGGAAACAAAGAAGAATCACCGGTAGTTGGAAAATTTGGCCTTGGTGACAGAAATAATGCTGGAACTTGCATGGTAGAATTTTGGAAAACCGATGACTTATTCATTGCAAATACCTTTTTTCAACAACAGAAATGGAGGCTGTACACATGGACTTCACCAGATGGAATACACAAGAATCAGACTGACTACATCTGTGGCAAGAGGTGATGGAAAAGCTCAATATCTTCAGCCAAAACCAGGCCAGAAGCTGATTGTGGAACAGATCATCAACTGCTCATTTGCAAGTTCAAGATGAAGTTGAAGACAATTAAAACAAGTACACGAGAGCCAAAATATGATCTTGAATAAATCATTCCTGAAATTGGAGACCATCTAAAGGGAAATTTATTTGTGTTGTTGTTGTTAGGTGCTGTAGAGTTGTTTCCGCCACATAATGACCCTATGCACAGCAGAACGAAATATCGCCCGATCCCATGACAACTCCATGATCCTTGCAATACTTGAGTCCATCATCGCAGCCACCAAGTCAATCCATCTCATTCAAGGCCTCCCCCTCTTTTGTTGACCCTCCACCTTAACAAGCATGACATCCTTCTCCAGGGAATGGTCCCTTCTGACAACATGACCAAATTAGGTGAGACAAAGTCTGGCCATTCTAGCTTCCAAGGAGCATTTCAGCTTCACTTCTTCCAGGACAGATCTGTTCTTTTAGCAGTCCATGGTACTTTCAGTATTCTTCGCCAGCACCGCAACTCAAAAGCATCAACTTTTCTTCGGTCTTCCTTATTCATTGTCCAGTTCACACATGCATATGAGGAGATTGAAAATATCATGGCTTGTGTCAGGTGCACCTTACTCCTCAAGGAGACATCTTTGCTCCTCAGCACTTGAAAGAGGTCCTTTGCTGCTGACTTGCCCAGTGCTACACATCGTCTAATGTCCTGATTGCTGCTTCCATTGGCATTGATTATAGAATCAAGCAAAGTGAATTCTTTGACAACCTCAATCTTTTCTCCATTTATTGTGATGCTGCTTATAGGTCTAATTATGAGGATTTTTGTTTTCTTTATACTGAGTGTAATCCGCACTGCAGACTGTTGTCTTCAATCTTCATCAGTAAGTGCCTCAAGTCATCCTCACTTTCCGCAAGCAAAGTTGTGTCGTCAGCATATCACAGGTCGTTAATGATTCTTCCTCCAATCCTGATGTCACATTCTTCATATAGTCCAAGTTCTTGGATTATTTGCCCAGCATATAGATTGAATAAGTATGGGGAAAGGATACAACCCTGATGCACTCCCTTCTTGATTTTAAACCATGCAGTGTCCCCTTGTTTGGTTCAGACAACAGCCTCCTGGTCAATGTCAGGTTCCTCATGAGTACAATTAAGTGTTCAGGAATTCCCATTCTTAATGTTATCCACAATTTGTTAATATACACACAATCAAATGCTTTTGTATAGTCAATAAAACACAAGTAAACATCTTTCTGGAATCCTTTGCCTTGAGCCAAGATCCATATGACAGCTGCTATGACATCCCTTGTTCCACGTCCTCTTCTGAATCCAGCTTGCACCTCTGGAAGTTCTCTGTCAATATACTGCTACAACTGTTTTTGGATTATCTTCAGTAAGATCTTATTTGCATGAGATATTAATGATATTGTTCAATAATTTCCATATTCTGTGGGATCACCTTTCTTTGGAATGGGTACAAATGTGGATCTCTTCCAGTCAGTTGGCCAGGTAGCTGTCTTCTAAATCTCTTGCAATAACTGAGTGAATGCCTCCAGTGGGGCATCCATTTGTTGAAATAACTCAGTGGTTAGTCCATCAATTCCTGGATCCTTGTTCTTCGCCAATTCCTTCATTGCAGCTTTGACTTCCTCCTTCAGTACCATTGGTTCTGGAACATACGCCACCTCCTGAAATGGATGAAGATTGACCAGCTCTTTTTGGTACAGTGACTCTGTTTATTCCTTCCATCTTCTTTTGATGTTTCCTACATCATTCAATATTTTGCCCATAGAATCTTTCAATATTGCAACTGGGGGGTTAACTTTCTTCCTTAGTTCTTTCAGCTTGAGAAATGCTGAACATGTTCTTCCCTTTTGATTTTCTAACTCCAAGTCTTTGCACATTTCATTATAGTAATTGGCTTTGTCTGGTCGAGCTGCTATTTGAAATCTTCTATTCAGCTCTTTTATCTTGTCATATCTTCCATTTGCTTTAGCTACTCTCCATTCCAGGGCAAGTTTTAGAGTCTCTTCTGTCATCCATTTTGGTCTTTCCTCCTTTTCTCATCTTTTTAGTGACTTCTTGCTTTCTTCCTGGGTGATGCTTTTGATGTTATCCCACAATCCTTCTGGGTTTTGGTCATTGGTGCTCAATGCATCAAATCTATTCTTTAGATGATTTCTAAATTCAGGAGGGATATATTGAAGATCATATTTTGGCTCTCGTGGACTTGTTTTAACTGTCTTTAACTGCAAGTTGAACTTGCATATGAGCAGTTGATGGTCTGTTCCATAATCAGCTCCTGGCCTTGTTTTGGCTGAAGATATTGAGCTTTTCCATTGCCTCTTGCTACAGTTGTAGTCAATCTGATTCCTGTGTGTTCCATGTGGTGAAGTCCACATGTACAGCCACCTTTTGTGTTGTTGAATAAAGGTATTTGTAATGAATAAGTTGTTGGTCTTGCCAAATTCTACCATGGGAGTTCCAGTATTATTTCTTTTACCAAGGCCAAATTAGGAGCTCTGGTATTATCGTGCCTAAGGCACTTGACTGGTGACCAGAGGGCTGGTGATTGAAACCTACCAGCCACTCCTCAGAAGGAAGGTTGGGCAATCTACTTCTGTAGTGATATCGCCTCGGAAACACGAGGAGGGGTCGCTATGAGTCGGGTCTGACTCTACAGCACATAACAACAACAACAAGGCCAAATTTTCCAATTACTGGTTATTCTTCTTTGTTTCCAACTTTTGCATTCCAGTCACCAGTGATAATTAACACACCCTGATTGCATGTTCAGTCAATTTCAGGCTGTAAAGGTTGATAAAAATCTTCAGTTTCATCATCTTTGGCTTTGGTGGTTGGTGCATAAATTTGAATAATAGTCGTATTAATGGGTCTTCCTTGTAGGCGTATGGATATTATCCTATCACTGACAGCATTGTACTTCAGGACAGATCTTGAAACATTCTTTGTGATGATGAATGCCAAGCCATTCCCTTGCAAATTGTCATTCCTGGCATGGTAGATCATACGGTTGTCTTATTCAAAATGGCCAAAGCCAGTTCGTTTCAGCTCACTAATGCTTAGGATATCAATCTTTTTGCATTCTATTTCATTTTTGACAACTTCCAATTTTCCTAGATTCATACTTTGTACATTACATGTTCTGATTATTAATGGATGATTGCAGCTATTTCTCCTCATTTTGATTCATGCCACCTCGATAAATGGAGGTCTCAAAAGCTTTACCTTATCCATATGAGTAAGCCTGGTTTTACTGTTGATGCAGCTCTTTTCCAGTCTTATTTTGAGAGCATTCTGAACTAAATGACTCATTCTCCTCCTCTGTATTGCACAGTGTTTCCAGACTATTCATAAAGTTGCACAGTAATGTATCAGACAGAGTTTCTCTGCTATTCATTAGGTATTACCTGGCCAATTCTTTGAGAAGTGGATGGCTTCTTCCTTTTTCCTAGTCTGTGTCAGTCTCTAAGCCGTGCTGGTTTGAAACACTGGTGGCATGGCCTCAAAGAATCACAGTAACACATCACCACAGTAGGACAAACTGACAGACAAGTTTGCCTCCCTTAGCTATTTTTAAACCTCTCCAACCTCTCCTTACCTGGATCCCTGCTGCTGCCTCCTCGCTTTGTGCTGGCCACCCTGGCCTTTTTTGTCTCCTTTCCCCTGCTTTCCTGTCTTGCCGCTTTGGAGTGTGGCCTGAGTTTCCTCCCCTTACCTGGATCCCACCACTGACTCCTCACTCTGTTCTGGTCCCCCTGGCCTTTTTCTCTCCTTTACCCCCCTTTCCTGCATTGCTGCTTTGAGTCATGGCCTGGGTTCCCTCCCCTTAACTGGATCCCTGCAGTTGACTCATCCAGACAGATAGATAGCTGCCATCAAGTCAACTCTGACTCATGGTGACTCCAGGTACAACAGAATAAAATATTGCCTAGCTTTGCACCATCCTCATGATCACTGACATGTTTGAGTCCATCATTGCAGCTATTATGCCAATCCATCTCACTGAAGGTCTCCATTTCACTAAACATAATGCCCTCTTCCTAATCCCTCCTGATATGACCACACAAGTGAGCTGGGCAATGTTCTGTTGTGATCCATAAGGTTGTCATTAGCTAATATTCAGAAGTACATTGTCAGGCCTTTCTTCCTCATCTAAGTCTGGAAGCTCTGATGAAACTTGTCCATCATGGGTGACCCTGCTGGTGTATGAAATACTGTTGGCATAGCTTCCATGCAACATGCAAGTCACCAGAGTACAACAAACTGAAAGACAGGTGGTGGTGTAGAATCTGAAAATAGTATATGAAGAGAGAGAATCAGATCAGATAGAAAGTAGGGAACGACTGTAAATGTGGTTGGATTTGGGATGAGGGCAATGATGGAAGGTGAATTCTATAAGGAGGTACTATTGGATCAGGATAATGGAGGAAAGTTAGAAATGTCCCAGAGGCAAAAAAGCAGGACTCTTCTTGAGGAGGAAAGGGGAGAAACAGACCTTTTTTCACCAGGGATCTATGTCTGGAACTTCTCATCCCCTGTACCTCTACTCCCACTGCGTGGAGAAAAATGAGAGCAGTAAAGACTCATGCTCCTTATTCCGGCTAGCTCAGAAATAATTGCTCTGTTGGGTGCAACTGTCTTTTCACCATTTAGATGGTAACTGAGCACCTGCTATTCTCAAGAGCATAATTAAGATGAGAGAGTGTTGTGGCTATAATTACCTTCAAATTCCAGACCGCCTTTCTTATTTCTATGCTCTATAACTGTGATAGGATCACTGGTGGCGAAGTGCCTAAGACATTTGACTGTGAACCAGAAGCCTGGAGGTTCAAATCTACCAGCCACTACTCAGAAGGAAGATTGGCAATTGACATCCATAGTGATACCACCTCAGAAACCCAAGGAGAGGTCACTATGAGTCAGATCCAACTCGATGGCAGTGAGTTTGGTTTTTTGGGTTTTTTATAACTGTGATATATTAATGGTTTCTTGTATAATAGCGTTCGTTGTATTGGACATGTACATGGATAATAAGAGAAGTTCTTAAAAGCCTCTTACTATGCTTTGGACCAAGGCTGTCATGAAAAATGCACTGGCTGCCACAATCTTGTTTCCTTTTTCTGCTCCAAAGTTTGCTTCAACAGTAGAGATACAGGTATCCCCTGCTTTTTGAAAGTTCGCTTTATACCACTTCACTTTTAGGAAAGATCTAACATTAGCACCTGTTTTTGTTAGCTGAAAGAAATCCGAAGGAGATTTTTGCTTTTACAACAAAAGGCTAAAAGTGAAACTAGCTTTCAGTGTTTATTTTGCAGTGAGCCAGTAAGAGGCAGTGAATACCACAGCAGCAAGAGTGGTGTCACCAAGCTGCTTCCTCTATATTCAGTATCTCAGCATCAAACCACCATGGCTTTGAACTGTGTCTGTCAACACTAAATGTTAGTGTTATTTTAGGCTGTATGTGTTATTGGTATGATTTGGTAGGTTATTTTCTGGGTCTGGGAATGCTCAAGCAATTTTCCCATAATGTGAATAATTGCTTCCTTGCTTTGTGTCATTCTGTCTCATGAAAGATTTCATAGGAATGCTCTATTTTTAGATGGCAGGGGAAACCTGTAATAGCAAATTGAATGAAATGCAAATAAATTAACAGTAATAAATGAATTTTAGTATTGACAATACTTAGCTAATACTTCTAAGTCACTGCGCAGTCAAATAATCCAACAACACATGGTTTAAATAACAGTTGTTTTAATTTTTGAAAAGTAATACATGCACATGATAAAACAAAATATAAACATAAAATGTATACTATGAAAAAAATTCTTTCCCACACTCGAAGTTCATTCCTCCAGTTATCATCCCTAAAAGCTCCCACTGGCATCTTTCTCTGTGTATATTTCCAGACATAGTCTTTGAGCCTGTAAAATACATCCTCATTTCTTACACAAAAGGAACTCTGGTGGCGTAGTGGATAAGGCACTTGACTGCTAACCCAAGCTCGGTGGTACAAACCTGCCAACTGCTCTGGGATAGGAGGTTAGGATGATCTACTTCTGTAAAGATTTACAGGCTTGGAAACCCAATGGGGGTTGCTATGAGTTGGAAACAACACGATGGGTTTGGTTTTTTCTTTTTGGTTTTCTTACACAAGGGAAAACACTGCTCTGCACTTTGCATAGTTTCTACCCTATGTTTGCTCCCCTGTCAATGTGTCTTAGAGATCCAGACAATGAAAAAAAACCTACCTGATCCTTTTCAACAGGAAGTCCGGTGATGCAGTGGTTAAAAACATTCAGCTGCTAATCATATGGTGCAACCAGCTGTGGGAGAAAGATGAGGCAATTTGCTTCTGTAAAGATTTTACAGCCTTGGAAACCCTATGTGGCAGTCTACTCTGTCCTATAAGGTCACTATGCGTTGGAATCAACTCCATGGCAGTGGATTTGGTTTTTTAGTTTTATCCTTTTCATCAGCTGTAGAGTATCCTGTGGAATGCATATAATACATTACCTTAAAAATTTTTAACATAAGATTTGCTACATTAAAAAGAAGCTATGTAAACATCCATTTGCTTTTTTAAAACAAAATCTATATCAGTAGTTTTTTATATAGCTTTTAGTTACTAAATTATATCTCATGCATTCCTCCATTTCATTAAATACTCTTGGAAAAACTATATTATTGACTTTAAAAATATTCTGTTCTATGGATTTACTGTAGTTTAGGAATTATATTTCCTACTGTATTTTAGGAAACCATTATTATTGCTATTCACTTGCTGGAGGAAGGGAAAAATAAGAAAAAGACGTGTATATATATAATATATATATATAATATATATATTATATATATACTAACTCACTGCCGTCGAGTCAGATCCAACTTACAGCAACCCCTCCTTGGGTTTCCAAGGCAGTGTCGCTATGGAGGTAGATTGCCCAATCTACCTTCCAAGGAGTGGCTGGTAGGTCTGAACCATCAGCCTTCTGGTTAGCAGTCAAATGCCTTAGTCACTACACCACCAGTTGTTGTTGTTGTTATGTACCGTTGAGTTGGACCCGACTCATAGCGACCCCTCCTTGGGTTTCCGAGGCAGTATCACTATGGAAGTAGATTGCCCAACCTTCCTTCTGAGGAGTGATTGGTGGGTTTGAAGCGCCAGCCTTCTGGTTAGCAGTCAAATACCTTAGGCACTATGCTACCAGGGTTCCCATGTATGTATGTATGTATGTATATATGTATGTATGTATGTACACACACACACACACACACACACACACATATATATATATATATATAAAATGACTACTAATAATAAAATAAGCAATTCTAAATCCAACACCCAATTTAAGGATCAGAAGTGTACCCTAATATCTTTTAAAATAAATCTTTATTATTTTCTTCTTTCTACTTCATTGGGTTTACTTTGCTTCTCTTTAAATTTAATTTGGACATTTGGGTCATTAATTTCCAAATGTTATTCCTCTTTTAGATTGACATTTAAGGCTATTGATTTCCCCTACTGTACTGCTGCCATAAGGGATTCAAAACATATAGTAATTTTATATAATATATAGTAATTTTATTGCCATTCAATTTTATTATCTTTAAGTTTCTATTATGTTTTATAAAAGGTTTATTATGGTAAAATATATGTAATATTTTAATCATTTAAAGTGTAAAATTCAGTGGCATTAATTACTTTCGCAAGGTTGTATAGCCATCACCATATAGTTCCAAAACTTTCTTCACACCAAACAGAAATTGAAGTTCTACTCTTTGACTCATAAGTTTTTTATGAAGAATTTTTTCCCTTTTATAATGGAGAAAATTTTGAAATATACAAAAGTAGAGAGAATAGTATAATAAATCTTCATGTACCTGTCACCCAGATTTAAAAGCTATGAACTCATGACCAATTATTTCATCTAGACCCCTCCTATATCCCCCTCCCATACTATTTTGATACAAATCTAAAACACTGTATTATTTCATTTCTAAATGTTTCAGTACTTATATTTAAAATAGAAGTCTACTTCAAAATATGTAACCATACCATACCAATACCATATTAAACATTAACAATAATTCTTTAATATCACCAAAGTCTACTTAATATTTTCAATTCCAATAGGATCTGTTTCTTTTTATTTTTTAACAGATTGTTTGAATTACTGTCTTAATAAGGTCCACATCTTGTGATTGGATTATTTTATTCTTTTTAATATATAGGTTGGCTCTTACTTCATTTTTGTTTCCCTTGAAATGTATTTGTTGAATAAATCATTTTGTTTGTCCTATGCTATTGTTAGGTTGAGTCAGTTTCAACTCATAGCGACTCTATATACAACAGAACTAAGCACTGTCAGGTCCTGTGCCATCCTCACGTTGGTTGCCATACTTGAGCCCATCATCACAGTTACTATGTCAATCCATCTCATTGATATTCTTCCCATTTTTCACTGAACCTACCATCCCAGCATGATATCCTTCTCCAGGCACTGGGCCCTTTTACAACGTATTTTGACCAAAGCAGAGAGACTGAAGTCTGACATTCTCACTTTTAAGGAGCATTCTGGCTAGACTTCCTCCAAAACAGATTTGTTCATTCTAGAAAGCCATAGGAGCTCTGGTAGCATAGTGCCTAAGGCACTTGACTGCTAACCAGAAGGCTGGTGGTTCAAACCCACCAGCCACCCCTGGGAAGTAAGATGGAGCAATCTACTTCTGTAGTGATACTGCCTCGGAAACCCAAGGAGGGGTCGCTATGAGGCGGATCCAACTCAACGGCACATAACAAACAACAACAGCAATCCATGATACATTCAGTATTCTTCTCCAATACCACAATTCAAATACAGCAATTCTTATGTGGTCATTGTCTAGCTTTCACATACGAATGATACTACTGAAAATAACAAGGCTTGGATCAGGCCAACCTTATTCTTCAAAGTGAGTACTTAAGTACTTTAAAAGAAGTCTTTTGCAGCAGATTTTCCCAGTGCATTATGTTGCCTGATTTCTTGACTGCTGTTTCCATGAGTATTGATTGTGGATCCAAGTAAAGTGAAATCCTTTGCAACTTGAATCTTTTCTCCATTGATCATGATGTTCCTTATTGGTCTAGTGAGGACTTTTGTTTTCTCTAGGTTGAGAAGTGATCCATACTGAAGGCTGTAGTCTTTGATCTTCATCACTAAGTGCTTCAAATCATCTTCACTTTCAGCAAGCAAAGTTGTGTCATCTGCATCGCAGGTTGTTAATGAGTCTTCCTCCAATCTTGATGCCACATTCCTCATATAGTCCATCTCAGCATACAGATTCAATAAGTATGGTAAAATGATACAGCCTGACAAACACCTTTTCTGATTTTAAACCATGCAGTATCCTTTTGTTCTGTTCAAATGACTATTGGTCTATGTACAGGTTCCTCATGAGCACAATTAAGTGTTCTGGAATTCCCATTCTTCACAATGTTAGCCATAATTTGTTATGATCCACACAGTTGAATGCCTTTGCATAGTCAATAAAACAGATATGCATCTCTCTAGTATTCTTTGCTTTCAGCCAAGATCCATCTGACATCAGCCAAGATATCTCTCCTTCCTTGTCCTCTTCTGGATCTATCTTCAATTTCTGGCAGTCCTCTGTTGATGTATTGCTGCAACTGTTTTTGAATTATCTTCAGTAAAATTTTACTTGTATGTTGTATTAATGATATTGTTTGATAATTTCCACATTCTGTTGGATTAACTTCTTTGGAATGGGTACAGATAAGTATCTCTTCAAGTTGGCTGACTAGGTAGCTGTCTTCCAAATTTCTCAGCATAAATGAGTGAGCACACCTAGTGCTGGACTCAAAGATTTTTTTTTGGATCAATATCTTAATAAGGTCCACATCTTGTGATTTGTTTATTTTCTCTTTGAACATATAGGTTTACCCTTCTTCCTTACCAATTTTATTTCCCTTTATTGCCTTGGCTAAGACTTTCAATACAATGTTGAATAGCAGGGGTGTGACAGGGCATCCTTGTCTGGTCCCTTTTGGCAAGGGGAATGCTTTCAGTCTCTCTCCATTGAGAATAATGTTGGTTGTTAGTTTTGCATATACGCCCTTTGTTATGTTGAGGAATTTTCCTTCTAGTCCTAATTTTCTGGGAGATTTTATCAGGAATGGGTGTTGGATTTTATCAAATGCCTTTTCTGCATCAATTGATATTATTATATGGTTCTTTTCCTTTGTTGTCCTTATGTGATGTATTGCATTGACTTTTATTTTTTTCTTTCTAGTATTGATTTTGGTATCAGGATTATGGTTGCTTCATAAAATGAATTTAGGAAGATTCCATCCCTTTCTATGTTCTGGAATCATTTGAGTAGGATTGGTGTCAGCTGTTCTCTGAATGCTTGGTAGAATCTCCAGTGAAATCATCTGAGCCAGGACTTTTTTTGTTGATAATTTTTTTAATGACCTGTTCATTTTCTTCTTTTGTTATGGGTCCATTCAAATTTTCTACCTCAGTCTGTGTTAGTTTAGGTAAGTTGTGTGTTTCTAGATATTTGTCCATTTCTTCTAGCTTTTCAAATTTGTTGGAGTACACTTCACAGAATCCTGATATTATCCTTTTTTATTTCTGTTATTATTATTAAGTATGCCAGTGGTTTGTCAATTTTATTAATCTTTTCAAAGAACCAACTTCTAGTCTTGTTGATTTTTTTATTTTATTTTATTTTCTGTCTCGTTTATTTCTGCTCATTTCCTTATCATTTCTTTTCTCCTGACTGCAGGTTTTTTTTGCTACTCTTTTCATAATTGTTGCTGTTGGTGTTGATTTTAGCTCTTTTTTTTTTTTCTTTTTTAAGTTCTTACTGTGATTTGGGTGAACATTTACAGAACACATTAATTTTCCATATAGCACTTCATACACATTATTACATTGACTGCAATTCCCCACAATGTAACAACTCTCCTCCCACTTCCTCCCTGTAGTCACCTCTTCCCTGTGTCCTTTTTCCTATGGATTCCTGCCCCCTGAGCTATCTCCCTGTTCTTTCTTGTTTTTGATGTGTACATTTGTTGCTATAAATTGCCCTCCAAACACTGCTTTTGCTGTGTCTCAAAGATTTTGGTTTGTTGTATTTTCATTCTCATTTGAATGAAGGAAATTTCCTTGATTTTTCATTTCTTCTATTGTTGTTGTTGTTGTGTGCCGTTGAGTCGGCCCCGACTCATAGCGACCCCTCCTTGGGTTTCCGAGGCAGTATCACTACGGAAGTAGGATTGCCCAACCTTCCTTCCGAGGAGTGGCTGGTGGGTTTGAACCGCCAGCCGTCTGGTTAGCAGGCAAGTGTCTTAGCCACTATGCTACCAGAGCTCCCTTTCTTCTATTACCCAGTGTTTTTTAAGGATGGTGTTACTCTGTTTCCATGCATTTGCTATTTTTCTGTTGATCATCCTATTGTTGATATTTAACTTTATAGCATTGTGATCTGAGAAGATGCTTTACAATGTTTCATTGTTTTTAAATTTATTGAGGGTTGTTTTGTGGCCTAACATATAGTCTATCACTGGACAATAGTCCACATGCACTGGAAAAGAATGTGTAATGTGCTGTTGTTGGTTGAAGTGCTCTGTAAATGTCTACAAGGTCAAGTTGGTTAATTTGTTTAGTTCTGTGTCTTTGTTGAGTTTCTTTCCAGTTGTTCTGTCTTTCTTTGAAAGTGATGTATTAAAATCTCCTACTATTACTGTGGATTCATCTGTTTATCTTTTCAATTCTGTTAAACTCAATTTATGTACTTTAGGACTCTTTCATTGAATGCATAGATATTTATTATGGTTATGACCTCTTGTTTAGTTGATCCTTTAATCATTAAATAATGTCCTTCCTTGTCTCTTCTGGTGGTTTTTGTCTTAAAATCTACTTTATGAGAAATTAATATTGCCACTCCTCCTCCTTTTTGATTTACATTTGCTTGATACATCTTTTCCAACCTTTAATTTTAGTGTATTTTTGTCTTTGTGTCTAAGGCGTGTCTCTTTTAGACAGCGTATTAGTGGGTCATGTTTTCTTATCCAATCTGCAGCTCTCTGTCTCTTGAGTGGTGCATTTAATCCATTGAAATTCAATGTAATTATAGAAAAGTATGAATTAGTTGCTGTCATTTTGTTATGTGCTTTTTGGTGGTGTTGCTGAGTTCTTCGTTGTATATAATAATCTGTTTTGAGCTCATTTTGTTTATGAATTGTGTTATCATTTCCTTCATTGTTATTGTTTTAATATTTGCTAAATATTTGTGCCTCTTCTGTTTTTTATTTTGATGAGAAGGTTTCTTATTTTTTTTTTTTGCACCCTGTGATTTACAATTTTCTCCCCAAGTTTAGAACAGTTTGTTGTATCTCACAATTGTCTTGACTTCCTCTCCATTTGGAAGTTCTGTACCTTCTTTTTGGTTTATAGTTGTCCTCATTTACTAATAGATGTCTCTAGTTCCCTGCTTCCAGTGTTGTAAGCTTATTTTCCTTTGGATAGTTCTGTAACTGGATAGGTTTCTAGGTTGTGTTGCCATATGTGTTAATCATCAGTTGTTGTCTTCTCTTGTTGGTTCTTTGTGAAGGAATACCTTTAGCATCTCTTGTAAGGTTGGTCTGCTTTTAACAAATTCCCTTAATTTCTGTTTATCTGGAAATGTCCAATTTCACTTTCATATTTGAGGGACAGTTTGCTGAGTATGTAATTGTTGGTTGGCAATTTTTTTCTTTCGGGGTTTTATATATGTATTATCCCATTGCCTTCTTGCCTGCATGGTTTCTGCCAAGATATCAGAGCTTAGTCTATTGGTTGCCCTTTGTAGGTAACTTTTTGTTTTTCCCCTGCTGCTTTCTTTATCTTTGGTTTTGGTGAATTTGATTATGATATGTCTCAGTGATTTTTTTTTTTAAATTTTTTATTGTGATTTGGGTGAAAATTTACAGAGCAAATTCATTTTCCACACAACAGTTCATACACATTTTGTTTCATGACATTGACTGAAATTCCCCCTAGTGTAACAGCTCTCTTCCCACTTCCTCCTGTAGTTATCTCTTCCCTGTGTCCTTCCCTCCCGTGTGCTCCCACCCCATGAGCTATCTCCCTATGTCTTCCTAAACACTGTCCTTCTGTTCTACTGTGGTTGATTGCTCCAAGTGTTGTATCTACCTGATCTAAATGTTCACCCCATGTCCCTGCCTATTGTTTGTCTGGAAGCCATGGGCATGAGTTCAGTTTCAGACCTGAAGGGTAACTAGGGACCATAATCTCCAGGGTCTCATCAGGCTCTATCAGAGTGACCAAACTGGTTATTTATTTATTTATTTTTAAATGATTTTGAGTTTTGGTCCACATTGTTCTCCCATTCCATGCAGGATCTCCTGCACCAGTCACCCTCCGAGTGGTTGACAGTGGTAGCTGGGCACCATCTCGTTCTTCTGGCCTCATGGTCAAATAGGTTGAGGATTGCATGGTGTACCAGTCTCTTGGATTAATTGTTTCCATGTATCCTTGGTTTTCTTTATTTTTCTTTGCTGTGGACAAGGAGACTCACACTGTTGTATCTAGATGGCCACTTGCAAGCTTTTAAGACCCCAGTCACTACTTGCCAAAGTAGGATGTAGAACAATGTTTTTGTGTAGTATATTATGACAATTGAGCTTGATGTCCCCTGTGACCATGGTCACGAGCCCACAGATCCAACTACTCACTCCCTCCAGGTAGCTGGCTGTGGTCAAGAAGCCACCACAACCTTGCCCCTTGCCAGCTCTAATTGTCACCTGGACATTCTTATAGCACATACAAATACACTTGTAGAAACATTGTCTGCTAACTTTTTACATGGTCATGGCACAATCCCCTCTGCCTAGACATACCCAATCATTCATCCTGTCTACCCATCTATCCACCGTAGATCAATGCCATCAATGACAACATGGTACTGTACACGCAAAAGGGTTCATCTTTGTTGTCTGTGCCTCCCGTGTGCCTCTCTCTGTTTTCCTCTTTGTCAGTGCCACTGTTTTGATCACTCCATTTTGGTACATTGCCCTTCCTTTCACCAAAATCAATACTTATCTCTTTAGCAGTGTCCCCTCTCTCTCCCCCTCCCTTTGGTAACCAACAAAGAAATATTCCTTCTATATATAAATCATTCCTTGACGTTTTACAATAGTGGACCAATATATATTTGTCCTTCTGTGATTGGCTTATTTCATTCAACATAATGTCTTCTGAGTTGATCCATGTTATGCGGTGTTTTGCAGATTTTACATTATTCTTTAGTATTATATAGTATTCCATTGTGTGTATGTACCATAGTTTGGTTATTCATTCTTTTGTTGATGGGCACTTAGGTTGTTTCCACCTATTTTCTATTGTGAATAGTGCCATGATGAAAATAGGTGTGCATATATCTGTTCTTGTCCTGGCTCTCATGTCTTTTGTAATAGCATTGCTGGATCAAATGGTATATCTAATTCCAACTTTATTAGGAATCTCCATACTTATTTCCACAGTGGTTGCATCATTTGACAACCCCACCAGTAGTGTATGAAAGTCCCAATCTCTCCACATCCTTTTTAGCATTTGCTATTTTCTCTCTTGTTGAACTTTGCTATTAGTGCTGAAATGACATGTTATCTCATTGTTGTTTTGTTTTGCATCTTTGTAATGGCTAATTATCATGAAAATTTCTTCATGTGTTTGTTGGACACCTGAACATCTTCTTTGGTGTAGTGTCTATTCATGTATTTTGCCCATTTTTTAAATTGAAATGTTTGTCTTTTTGTTGTTGAGGTGTTGGAGTTTTCTATACATTTTTGAGATAAGTCCCTTGTCAGGTATGCCATTACCAAAGACTTTCTTTTCCCAATCTGTATGTTATCTTCTCGATCTTTTGAAGAAGTCTTTGGAAGCACATAAACATTTACTTTTTTTTTTTAATTGTGATTTGGGTG
>NW_006921858.1:2136758-2150954 GCF_000298275.1 Orycteropus afer afer | reverse complement strand
TCTGCTAGTTGGGGTTTAGTCCACTTCTATATGCTTCCCTTCAAGGCTCAGGGGTCCAGGATTATCTTCTGTGTCTGTGTTAATTGGTTTCCCTTTTCTGTGTTGAAGAGGGTCTGTGCAGTCTTTCTGCCTAGTCTGCCATCTTACCAGAACTCCTAAACATTTACTTTTCAGAAGGTCCCAATCACCTAATTTATCTTCTGCTGTTTGTGCCTTTTGAGTTATGCTTGATAGTCTATTTATGCCATAAATTAGGACCCCTAAATTTGCCTTTATTTTTTCCTTGAGGAACTTTATAGTTTTAGGTTTCGCATTTAAGTCTTTAATCTATCTGAAGTTAGTTTTTTGTATGGTGTGAGGTATGGATCTTGTTTCATTTTTCTGCAAATGGATATCCAGTTTTGCCAGTGCCATTTGTTGAAGAGACCATCTCTTCCAAATTAATGACTTTTGGCCCTTTGTCAAAGATCATCTCACAATAGTTTGGTGGATCTATTTCTGGGTTCCTAATTCTACCCACTGGTCTATGTGTCTGTCATTGTACCGGTACCAGGCTGTTTTGACAACTGTTGCTGTATAGTAGGTTTTGAGATCCAGGAGTGTGAGATCTTCAACTTTGTTTTTCTTCTTAATAGTGCTTTGCTTATCTGGGGTCTCTTTCCTTTCCATATAAAATTAGTAATTGGTTTTACCATATCTTTAAAGAATGTTGATGGGATCTGGATTGGGATTGCATTGAAAGTATAGACTGCTTAGGGTAGTACTGACATTTTCACAATGTTCACTCTTCCTGTCCAGAAGCATGATATGTTCTACCACTTATGTACATCTCTTATGGTTTTTGAAAGCAGTGTTTCTTAGTTTTCTTTGTACAGGTCTTTTGTGTCCCTGGTAAGATTTATTCCCAAGTATTTTATTTTTTTGGAGCTATTGTAAATGGTATTGAATTCCTTATTTCCTTTTTAGCAATCTCTTTGCTGGTGTGGAGGAATCTAACTGATTTTTGTATGTTGATCTTGTAGCCTGCCATTATGATAAACCTCTCAATTAGTCCCAGCAGTTTTCTTGCTGATGGGTTTTCTATGTATAGGATTATATCTTCAGCAAACAGGGATAGTTTGAGTTCTTCCTTACCAATTTGGATGCCTTTGATTTCTCTTTCTTGCCTTATTGTCCTGACTAGGACCTCCAATATAATGTTGAATAGAAGTGGCGATAGAGGGTATCCTTGTCTGGAATAGTTTGAGTAAGATTGGTGTCATTTCTGCTGAACACTAGGTAGAATTCTCCAGCGAAACTGTCTGGGCCAGCACTTTTTTTTCAGTAATTTTTTAATGACCTGTTCAATTTCTTCTTTGGTTATAAATCTGTTCAAATTTTCCACCTCAGTCTGTGTTGGTTTAGGTAAGAAGTATGTTTCTGGAAATATGTCCACTTCTTCTAGATTTTCAAATTTTTGGAGTACATTTCTTCATATTATCCTGATACTATCCTTTTTATTTCATTAGGTTCTGTTGTGTGACCTTGCCCAATTCGTTTCTTATTCATGTTATTTGGATTCTATCTATCTCTTCCTTTGTTAATTTTGCCAGTGGCTTGTCCATTTTATTAAGCTTTTAAAAGAACCAACTACTAGTGTTGTTGGTTTTTTCTATTGTCTTTCAAATTTCTGTTTCATTTATTTCTGATCAAATCATTATTTCTTCTGTTACTGTAGGCTTTTTTTTTTTAGCTAATTTTCTAATTGTTGGAGATGATGGGTTAAGATGTTGATTTTGGCCCTTTTTTCTTTTTTGATGTGTGCATTTATTGCTATAAATTGGCCTCTAATCAGTGCTTTTACTCTGTTCCAAAGAATTTTGTATGTTTCATATTTTCATTCTTGTTTGATTCAAGGAACTTTTTAAGGTCATTTTTAAAATTTCTTCTATTACCCATTTATTTTTATGGAGGGCATTATTCAGTTTCCATGTTTTTTTCTCTTTTTCTGTTGATCTTCCTATCATTCATTTCTAATTTTATGGCATTGTGATCTAAGAAGATGCTTTGCAGTATTTCAGTGTTTTTTAATTTATTGAGGCTAGTTTTGTGGCCTCACATATGGCCTATCCTGGAAAATGTTCCATGTGCACTGGAAAAGAATGTATAATGTGCTGTTGTTGAGTGAAGTGCTCTGTAGGTTCTATAAGGTCACGTTGGTGGATTGTGTTGTTTAGCTCTTCTGCATCTTTGTTGAGTTTCTTTCTAGTTCTCACTTTCAATGAAAGTGATATATATTCAATACAATCCCAATCTAGATCCCATCAACATTTTTAAAGGATATGGAAAAACCAATGACTAACTTTATTTGGAAAGGAGAGAGCCCGGGTAAGAAAAGCAGTATTGAAGAAGAAGAACAAAGTAGGAGGTCTCACACTGCCAGATCTCAAAACTATTAGCCACAGTAGTCAAAACTGCCTGGTATTGGTACAATGACAGACACATAGACCAATGGAATAGAATTGAGAACCCAGAAATAGATCCATTGACCTATGGTCAGCTGATCTTTGACAAAAGACTGAAATCCATTAAATGGGAATGAGAATGTTTGTTCAATAAATGGTACTGGCAAAACTGTACATCCATTTTCAGAAAAATGAAACAAGATCTATACCTCACACCATACACAAAAACTAACTCCAGATGGATCAAAGACTTAAATGTGAAACTTAAAACTACAGAGTTCATCAAGGAAAAACTAGGGGCAAATTTAGGGGCCCTAATATATGGCATAAATAGGCATAAATAGACTATCAAGCATAACCCAAAATACACAAACAGCAGAAGAGAAACTAGATGAATGGGACCTTCTCAAAATTAAATTTTTATGTGCTTCCAAATACTTTGCCTAAAGAGTCAAAAGGGAACCTACAGATTGGGACAGAATATTCTGCAATGACACATCAACAAGGGACTTATCTCTAGAATTTATAGAAAACTCCAACACCTCAACAACAAAAATAAAAATGATCTAATTAAAAAATGGGCAGAAGACATGAATAGACACTTCACCAAGGAGGATATTCAAGCAGCCACCAAACAGATGAAGAAAAGCTCACAATCATTAGCCATTAGAGAGTTGCAAATCAAAACAATGAGATACTATCTTGCCCCAGTATTGGCAGCAAAATTCAACAAGACAGAAAATAACAAATGCTGGTGAGGATGCGGAGAGATTGAGACTCCCATACACTGTTGGTGGGACTGTAAAATGGTACAGCCATTGTGGAAAGCAGTATGGTGATTCCTTCAAAAGTTGGAATTAGAAATACCATTTGACCCAGCCATTCCATTAGTAGGTACATATCCTAAAGAAGTGAGAGCCATGACAAGAACAGACATGTACACACCCATAATCATCACAGCACTATTTACAATAGCCAAAAGATGGAAATAACCTAGGTGTCGATCAACTAAGGAATGGATAACCAAACTGTGGTACGTACACACAACAGAATACTATGCAACCTTAAAGAATAATGTATAATCTACAATACACCCCATAATGTGCATGAACTTGGAGGACATTATGCTGATTGAAATAAGTCAATCACAAAAGGACAAATATTGTATTAATCCATTATTGTAAAAGTCAGGGAACGATTTATATATGGAAAGAAATTTTCTTTGTTGGTTACCAGGGGTTGGAGGGGGAGGGTAGGGAACAAGATTAGATAGGTAGAGATAAGTATTGATTTGGGTGAAGAGAAGGGCAATGTACCAAATGTGAGTCATCAACATGGTGGCATTGAGGAAGAGGAAGACATAGAAAGGTACATGGGAGGTGCAGACAACAAAGATGAACTCTTTTGCACATACAGTACTGCATTGTCAGTGAAGGGAAACACGAGTATACGGGTGGATAGATGGGTGGGCAGGCTGAACTATTAGGTATGTCTATGCAGCAGGGAGTGTACCCAAGACCACGTATAGGGTTGGCAGACAATAGTTCTACAAGTGTATTTGTATGTTCGGTAAGAATTCCTAGGTGTATAGTAGAGCTGACAAAGGACAATGTTGTAGTCACTTCTTGGTCACAGCCAGCTAACCAGAGGGAGTGAGTAGTTGAAACTGTGGGCTTGGGACCATATTTGCAGGGGACATTACGCTCAATTGGCATAACATACTACACTAAAGTCTTGTACTGTGACTGTGGAGTCACCTACTTGTCTTTTCAATTCTGTTAAAGTCTGATTTATGTATTTTGAGGCTCTTTTATTTGGTGTATAAATATTTATTGTGGTCATGTCCTCTTGTTTAATCGATCCTTTAATCCTTATATAATGTCATTACTTGTCTTTTATGGTGGTTTTGTTTTAAAGTCAATTTTATCAGAAATCAGTATTCACTCTCCTGCTCTTTTTTTGATTGCCATTTGCTTTATATATCTTCTTCCAACCTTTGATTTTTAGTCTATTTTTGTCTTTGTCTCTAAGGTTTTGTCTCTTGTAGACATCATATTGATGGGTCATGTTTTCTTATCCAGTCTGTAACTCTCCGTCTCTTGTGTGGTGCATTTAATCCATTTACATTCAGTGTAATTATCAACAAGAATGAATTTGTTGTCATTTTATTTTGCGCATTTTAATGATGTTGCTGATTTATTAGTTCCATATATATATATATATATATATATATATATATATTTGTGCTGCGCTCACTCTGTTTATGAATTGTGTTATCATTTCCTTCATTGCTATTGTTTTAGTATTTGCTAAGTATTTGTGTTTGTCCTCTGTTTTATTTTGATGTAAAGATTTAATGTTTTTCTTTGAGGTTACCCTGTGATTTATAATTCTTTCCCCAAGTTTAAACAGTCTGTTCTATCTCACAATTGTCTTGACTTCTTCACCTTTTAGAAGTTCTGTCACTACACTGTTTTTTTCCCCTCTTTTTTGATTGTAGTTGTTGTCATTTGACAATTGATATCTCTGGTAAATTGTTTACAGTTTTGTAAGTTTATTTTACTTTGGATATTTCCATAACTGGGTTGATTTTTGGGTTATGTCATCATGAGAGTTAATGGTCAGTTGTTGTTTGCTGTTGTTAGCTTTCTTATGTGGTGGATGACATTGATTGTTTTTTTTTAATGTTGAGCCATCCCTGCATACCTGATATGAAACCCACTTGGTCATAATGAAGGATTTTCTTGATATGTTGCTGGAGTCTATTGGCTAGGATTTTGTTGAAGTTTTTTGTGTCTATATTCATGAAAGATATTGGTCTGTCATTTTCCTTTTCAGTGATGTCTTTGCCTGGTTTTGGTATCAAGGTTATGCTTGCTTCATAAAATGAGTTAGGGAAGATTTCATTCTTCTCTATGTTTGGAATAGTTTGAGTAGGAATGGTGTAAGTTCTTCTCTGAATGTTGGGTTGAATTCACCAATGAAACCGTCTGGGCCAGGACTTTTTTTGTTGGTAATTTTTTGATGACCTGTTCAATTTCTTCTTTTGTTATGGATCTGCTGAACATTTCCACATCAGTCTGTGTTAGTTTAGGTAAGGGGTGTGTTTCTAGAAATCTGTCCATTTCTTCTAGATTTTCAAATTTGTTGGAGTATAGTTCTTCATAGTATCCTGATATTAACCTTTTAATTTCAGTTGGTTCTGTAGTAATGTCATCCATTTTATTTGTTATTCATGTTATTTGTATTCTCTCCCTCTTTTCCTTTGTTAAATTTGCCAGTGGTTTGTCAATTATTGATCTTTTCAAAAAACCAACTCCTGGTCTTGTTGATTTTTTCTGTCTTTCTATTTTCTGTTTCATTGATTTTTGCTCAAATCTTTATTATTTCCTTTCTTCTGATGACTGTGGGCTTTTCTTGCTGTTCTTTCTCTAATTGTTTGAGATGTTGGTTTAAAGTGTTGATTTTGCTCTTTCTTCTTTTTTGATGTGTGCATTTATTGCTATAAATTGGCCTCTGATCACTGCTTTTGCTGTGTCTCAAAGATTTTGGTATGCTGTGTTTCCATTCTCGTTTGATTCAAAGAATTTTTGAATTTGAATTTTTATTTCTTCTCTTATCCAGTATTTTTCAAGGAAAGTGTTGTTCAGTTTCCATGTGTTTACTCTTTTTCTGTTGATCTTTATATTGTTGATTTCTAATTTGATAGCATTGTGACCTGGAAGATGCTTTACAGTATTTCAATGTTTCCAAATTTATTAAGGCTTGCTTTATGGCCTAACATGGAAAATGTTCCATGTGCTCTGATATAGAATGCATATAGTGCTGTTGCTAGGTGAAGTGCTCTGTATATGTTTATAAGGTCAAGTTGGTGGATTGTATTGTTTAGCTTTTCTGCATCTTTTTTGAGTTTCTTTCCAGTTCTATCTTTCATTGAAAGTGGTGTATTAAAGTCTCCCACTATGACTGTGGCATCATCTATTTGCCTTTTCAACTCTTTTAAAGTCTGATTTATTTTGGGACTCTTTCATTGGGTCCATAGATATTTATTATGTTTATATCTTCTCATTCAATTGATCCTTTAATCATTATAGTGTCCTTCCTTGTCTGTTATGGTGATTTTTTTCTTCAAGTCAATTTGATCAGAAATTATTATTGCCACTCCTGATCTTTTATTGTTGCCATTTGCTTGATATATCTTTTTCCAACCTTTAATTTTTAGTCTATTTTTGTCTTTTTCTCTAAGGTGTGTCTCTTGTAGAGAGCATATTGGTGGATTTTGTTTTCTTATCCAGTCTGCAACTTTCTGTCTCTTGAGTGGTGCATTTAATCCATTAACATTCCATGTAATTATTGACAAGTATGAATTGGTTGCTGTCACTTTCTTATGTGTTTTTTTTTTTTCATGGTGTCCTTGGTATCTTTGTTCCATATTATTTTCTGTGCTGAGCTCATTATGTTTATGAATTGTGTTATCATTTCCTTTGTTGCTGTTGTTTTAGCATTTGCTGAATATTTGAGCTTGTCCTCTTTTTTATTGTGATGTGAAGGTTTATCATTTTTCTTTGAGGCTATCCTGCGATTTATAATTTTCTCCCCAAGGTTTGAATAGTCCATTTGATCTTGCAACTCTCTTGCCTTCCTCACCATTTAGAAGTTCTGTAACTACACAGTATTTTCCCTCTTTTTGATTTGTAGTTGTCCTCATTTGCCAATTGAAGTCTCTGGTCCCCTGTTTACAATCTTGTAAGCTTATTTTACTTTGGATATGTCCATAGCTGTGGTTTCTGGGTTATGTCATCTTGTGTATTAATGGTTAGTTGTTGTTTGCTATTTTTGGTTCTCTGTTCAAGGGACTCCCTTTAGCAGCTCTTGTAAGGTTGGTTTGGTTTTAACAAATTCTCTTAGTTTCTGCTTATCTGGAAATCTCCTAATTTCACCATAATATTTGAGGGACAGTTTTGCTGGGTACATAATTCTTGGTTGAAAATTTTTCTCTTTCAGGATTTTATATATAACATCCCATTGACTTCTCACTTGCATGATTTCTGCTGAGAAAGCAGAGTTTATTCTTACTGGTTGTCTTTTGTAAATACCTTTTTGTCTTTCCTATGCTGCTTTTAGGATAGTTTCTTTGTCTTTGATTTTGATGAGTTTGATTATGATATGCCTTGGTAATTGTATTTTGGGGTCTATCCACTTTGGTGTTACTGGACTTCCTGAATGGATATATTTTCATCTCTCATCATATCGGGGGAATTCTGTTCCAACAAATCTTGACCAATTTTCTCAGTGGTTTTATTTTTCTCTTCCTGTTCTGGAATTCCAATGATATGTACATTATTCCTTTTGATGGTATCCCACGTGAACCTTAAGCTTTCTTCATTTTGTTTTGATCTTTTTTTCTGATTGATCCCTTTCCATAGAAATATTCAGGCATTTGTCTTCAATCTCATTAATTCTGTCTTCCATTTCATCAATTCTATTCCTTTGCCCTTTCAATGTGTTTTCTATTTCTATCAATTTAGTATTAATCTTCTGGATTTTTGTCTGTATATTTAGAATAATTTCTAATTTTTCATTTATTTTGTCATTTTGTTCTTGTATTTTCTTCCAAAATTCTTCTAGGGATTTGTCTATGTTTCCTTGATCTGTCTCTCAATCTTTTGAAGATACCTAAATATAATTCTTGTGAATTCCTTATCAGGGAGTTCCAATGCTGTTTCTTCCTCAGGGATGTGTTCTGGGTCTGTATTCTGCTCCCTTGTTTCTACCACTTTGTCTTGCTTCTTTGTGTGGACTGTGATGGTCTGTTGTCTCCGAGACATTGTGATGTTGTTGTATTTGGATTTCTGTCAACTATTTGTGAAGAGAAGATAAGGGTGAGTCAGGCTTTTCTTGGTGGTTTTTATCATAGGCTCATTGGTGGAAAAGGAGGTGGTGACTCTCAGTGAGTAAGTGAAGCTGCAGGAGGTGTGGGTGTAATGTCATATGGGGACTTTTGCCACCTCCCACTCAGTTATACAAAAATAACAATTGAATAACCATCAGAAAAGTAAAAGCAAATGGATGAAAAACACACTGTGTAATCACACAGGAACATTAACCAAAAAAAGTGAAAAGCGAAAAACAAAACAAAACAAAAAACACTACAATATCTGGGGAGACGGCAATAAAAGAAAAAAGTAGAGAGGGAGAATAATGAAGAAAAAAATGGGAAAAAAAACGCAGAAAGAAAAACAAGGAATGGGGTTACTCACAGGAAAGAGAAAAAAAAATATTTGGAGCTTGGAACAAGAAAAGGAAAAAAGCTGAAAACTAGAACTTGGGAAGGGCAGAATAAAGAATGATAATATAAAGCATAAAAGTAATAATAATAGTAGTAGTTTTAAAACAGACAAAAACAAACAAACTAAAACAAAGAAAAAAAATATCTAGACAGGGTGGGGCAGGGCACCCAGGCTCTGTGAGAGCACACAGACTGGGATGAAATTCCTGCCAGTCTAGAAGGTGGGTGGGAGTGAGGAATGGCTGCACCTCTGTTCACCAAGAGGGTGTGGGGTATAAGAGTAACAAGGGGAATGTCACACCTCTCTAGCAGTCCGTGCATCTGAGATGTCTTTGTGGTTCCTAGCCTGTTCTTAAGCCCTGGAACCTGAAAGAATGCTGTCACTTTAAATATCCAAAATGGTCAAGCCACTTGTAAATATTCAAAATGGCTGCATTCTCCCCAGACAGGCAAAAGTCCACAGCTCAGCCAACCTTCCTCTTCTGTGCTTCCCCTTTTATTCCCCAGCCACCAGAGCAGTCCTCTGTGCAGTCCCTGGATAGCAGGGCTGATTTTTAGGTTAATTCTTAGTTCCTACCACCACTCAGCAATATCCAAGCTGTCTGTGCCATCAGGATCACTGTCAGACCACAGCTCCGTATGTCTCCTTTTTTGGTATTTTCATGCAAATTCTTCTCGTAGTTGGAGTTTAGTTCACTCCTATGTCTTTTCCTTCAAATCTCAAAGGTCCAGCATTATCTTCTGTATCTGTGTTAATTGGGTCCCCTTTTCTTTGTTGAAGAGGGTCTGTGCAGTCTTTCTGCCTATTCCACCATCTTCCTGGAACTCCTCTACAGAAATATCAGTAGTTATTTTTAAAACCACAAATGATTATACCTTCCATTATTGTCACTAAGTTGGTTCTGGCCAAATACACTTTATTTGTGATCGCAGCTTCAGTAGGTCACTGGGAAATGCAAATGGTTTGGGCCAGAATCTTAAACAAAACACTGGCTGTTCACACCCACTCAGTAATGCCAAGGAAGAAAGAGCTGGAAGTTTACTTCCATGAAGATTACAGACAAGAAAATGCTATGGAGAAATTCTACTCTGTATCACATGGGTTTCCATGAGTCAGAATCAACTCAATGGCAATAGGTTTATTTTTATTTTTATTTTTTTTCCTTTCTAACTTCAGTAGGTGACTGTTCTTTTCCTAAGTTCTTGTTCTTATAGCTATGGCATTTTGTATTCTAGAGATTGTCCATGCTCCTCGATGCTACTTCTTGGCAATATTGATGTAAATATGTCTAGCAAAGTAAGCTATTTCCCATACGTTGTTATCAGCCTAAACATGCATGTGTTTCATCAACAGTGAGAGTATACTTTCCTTTGATTGCCTGATGATAGATGTACACCTAGAAATGAAATATTATTAATATATAAATTATAATAAATTAGACAATCTGTCACATATAATACATATTTTTGCCTTTTGTAGTTTAAATTTATCTTCTTGGATTGAAATTCACTTATTAGTACCATATGTTTTTCAAGAATGTCTCTTTATTAAGATATGTTTGTGCTCTTGGAAGAGCATAATAATTTCACATGCCCACATTGCTTCAAAGAAGATAAAATTTTGATTGCCTAATATTTCAAGCTTTGGTGCAAGTGTTTGGCACAAGTTAATCAGTTGTTAGTGATGAGTATTCAGCTTTGGCAATGGTAAGTGGAACATTGAAGTGGAGAGAAAAATAGATGAAATCTTACACTCTCATTCCCTTATGTAACCAATTGTGAAGTCAAATCTTTACAGCCAGATAAAATCCTGTGTTACTAAATAAAACTTGTTTTGCTGTATACATGCTGGTTATAAAAGTGCTACTACTGAAATTATTCTACATTCTTGCTTTTTTCTAAATAGGCAGAGAGGCAGCATGAAATAGTAGAACACTGTATGAAGGTCAGGGGGCTAATACTAGTTTCAGCACCGCTAGAAACTAGCTTGAATAAGTAAGTCTCTTCAGTGCTCTGTGCCTCAGTCATTTCCAATATAGGAGTGGTTAGGAGAGCATGTGAACTGGAAGATAGACAAAGATTATGAGCTATGATTCAGAAGTCTGTGAATCATATGTGAATCTATGATTCTAAAACCTTGTTAATGGAAAAAACACTGCCACAAACTGAAAAGATGATTAACATCATCTTTATCTGCTTCTTTCCTAAGAAACCAAAGTTCATTAGAAAAGCACAGTGTTCATTAATTTAACCTTGTACTCTTTTGATCTTGATCTTCAATTTCTGCCCTGTGAAATAAATAGCTTTAAAATGCTAATTACATTCTCATAGAGACAGGATATTTTTAATAATAGAAAAACTATACTACATAAAGCAGTGTGGTTAAGTTAATAACTGTACAATTACAGCATAGAGAGAGAGAGAGAAAGTCATCAAGGATCTAGAATGTTAGTTTTAGAATAGGACTACCTAAAATAGTACTTTATTATGCAATTAGCAGATATTACCAACTTCATTGTGGCTTGCTGCATAAACTTGTAACATTGAGCTGGAAACAACAATGCTTGAAGAGAAAAAAAAATTGCAGTAGAACATATTTGACTATGCCTTATGTTAGCTCTGTTCAAATGTATTATACTTAACCCTTTGGATATATGAAACTTTTCCAAGAAATAAAAGGCATGGATGGCTTCAAGGCAATTAATTTTGGAATTCCTTGCTTTCCTAAGTACTCTTTTAAAATAATCTGCCTGAAAATTTGCCTGCCTGGCGGTCATGCAGATTTTCCATTTCCAATTCCCTTCCACAGTCCACATTTTCCTAGTTTACAAAAGAAAGGTTCAGCTCTCATCCAGCTGGAAGGAATCTTATAATGGTACATTACCCTGTGGTGTATGACCCTTCAGGATGCTAGATAAAGGGACAACTTGAAATGCTGGGTTGGTGCTCAAAAGCTTCTATAATCAGAGCCACCATAAACCTGTTGTTGTTTGCTGTCGAGTCAAACCCAACTCATAGCGACCCCTCCTTGGGTTTCCGAGGCAGTATCACTACGGAAGTAGGATTGCCCAGCCTTCCTTCCGAGGAGTGGCTGGTGGGTTTGAACCGCCAGCCGTCTGGTTAGCAGGCAAGTGTCTTAGCCACTATGCTACCAGAGCTCCCCCATAAACCTGTAGGAGGGTTTTATGTCTTTCCCTGACTATACATATTTTTGTTAGAAGTTAAGTATGACATTAGAAACAGAATATTTTGGATTGTATTGGGATGTTCTGGATACTGATATATTGTAGAGTGAGGTGGCAAGAGTGATGGCAATATTTAATAAGTTTGTCATTTGCATAATTGTCAAAGAATATATTACTTCTCTGGAGGAAGTCCCAGGAAAGCAAAGCACAGAGAAAAATAAGAAAAGGGGAAAGTAACAGCATATTGTTTCATCTTGTTGATGAATGAATCATCAGGCTTTGAAGCCTGCCTTTCTGTCTACCTACCTACCTACCTACCTATGTACCTACCTACCTATGTACTTACCTACCTATGTACCTATCTACCTACCTACCCCTCTCTCTATCTAATCCACTTATCTATCTATCATCTGTACCATTTGTTTTAGAATTAGAATGTTCAAGATTAACAGTATTCAGAGAAATATTTTAAACCATGTTGTGTTGTTGGGTGCCATTGAGTTGGGTTTGACTCAGAGTGACCTCACATACAAGAGAACGAAACACCATCCACTCTTGAGCAATCCTAACAATCTTTGCTATACTTGAACTCATTGTTGCAGCCATGGTGTCACTCACCTTGATGAGGATCATCCCCTTTTTTGCTGACCTTCCACTCTACCAAGCATGATATCATTCTTCTGACAACATGACCAAAGTATGTGAGATGAAGTCTGGCCATTCTCATTTCTAAGGAGCATTTTGGCTGTATTTCTTCGAAGACAGATTAGTTCATTCTTCTGTCAGTCCATGGTTCAATATTCTTTGCCAACAACACAATTGAAATGCATCAATTCTGCAATCTTTATTCATTGCCCAGCTTTCATATGCACATGAGGCAATTGAAAAAACCATGGCTAAGGTCAGGCACACCTGACAAAGAGGTCCCTTGCAGCAAATTTGTCCAGTTGCAATAGGATACCCAATTCCTTGACTGCTGTTTCCATGATCTTTGATTGTGAATCCAAGTTCCTGATTCACAGAAACTTTGAAATAATTAATGTTTTTGCTGTTTTAAGCCACTTAATTTTGTGATAGTTTGTTACTATCTTGGACAACTTCATTTTTTTTTTCTCCATTTATTGTAATGCTGATTATTGGTCTAGCTGTCAGGATTTTTATTTTCTTTATGTTGAGGTATAATCCATACTGAATTTTTTTCCACTTCCAATATTAAGGAAGAACTAGATGAGTACTCTTATTTGTGTGTTTCACTTACATATTTTGTATTATCAAAAAAGTTTTAAAGTTTCACATTTACTTCAAAATATCAATATCATGTCTTAAGTGAAAGGAAGATATGTTGGAATTAAGTTATTGTCTTCTTTTTTACTGAATATTTATTCAGATTTCTGTGAAGAACATTTTCATTAACTTTTGCTAAGAGTATTGAATATAATATTTATCTACTTCTATGTAACAAACTATCACAAAATTAAGTGGCTTAAAACAGCAAAAACATTTCACAGTTTCTGTGAATCAGGAATTTGGAAGTATCTTTGGAGGAGTTCTGTTTTAGGGTACATGAGATTGTAGTCAAGATCTTGGTCCCATCTTGATTTGGGCTGGGGGATATACTCCCAAATGGCTTTCTCATATGGCTGGCAAATTGGTGCTATTGACTGGAAGTCAGTTCCATGGGGCTGGTGCCATGATTTCACAACATGGCCATTGGCTTCCCTAAGAGTGAGTGATCTAAAAGAGTTAAGTGGACATTTTATGACCTAACCTTAAAAGTCATATACCATCACTTTTACTGTATCCTGTTGGTTATATGGACCAACTCTGACACAATATAGGAGACTACAAAAGGCCATGAATGCAAGGAAGCAAAGATTACAGGGGCCATCTTAGAGTCTGGCTGCTAGAGATACATATCCACTTTTTAAAATTATTGTGGTTAATACACAAAACATTTGCCATTACAACATTTTTTTACATGTACAATTCACTGACATTGTTGTTGTTGTTGTTAAGTGCTGTTGAGTCATTTCTGACTCATAGTGACCCCATGCACAGCAGAACGAAACACTGCCCGATCCTGCGCCAGCCCCACAATCCCCACTATACTTGATCCCATCAGCGCAACCACCGTATCAATCCACCTCCTTGAAGGCCTCCCCCTCTTTCATCGACCCTCCACTCTACCAAGCATGACATCCTTCTCCAGGGAATGGTCCCTTCTTACAACATGACCAAAATAGGTGAGACGAAGTCTGGCCATTCTTGCTTCCAAGGA
>NW_006921858.1:2110443-2133608 GCF_000298275.1 Orycteropus afer afer | reverse complement strand
TTACCTTGCTCCAGGAGACCCGGTCCCTCTCGGGAGGGTAACAAAGGAAAGTGTTCAGTGCAGATCAGTGAGTAAGCACCAGCCCGCCTGTGCTTACCTTGCTCCCGGAGACTCGGTCCCTCTCGGGAGGGTAACAAGGGAGCCGTCTGAGCACTAGTTTATATAATGATTAATAATAAGCAAGATGACTATAAAAGAAAGAATGGATATAATTAGATCATGATATGTTTTGATAAAATCTTTTAGTATACATCCCAGCAACTGAAAAAGATAACAACTTTTTTCATAAGCTAAAAACAAAAAACCAAACCCACTGCCATCCAATCAATTCTGACTCATTGTGATCCCCCCATTAGGTTTCCAAAGCAGTAAATCTTTATGGAAGTAGATTGCCCCATCTTCCTTCCACAGAGCAGCTGATGGGTTTTAACTGCCAGCCTTCTGGTTAGCAGTCAGATGTCTTAGGCACTTTGCCACCAGAGCTCCTTATTCATAAACTGGTGGTGGTGGTTATTGGTGGTTATTTGCCATCAAGTCGGACCCAACTCACAGCGACCCCTCCTTGGGTTTCTGAGGCAGTATCACTACGGAAGATTGCCCCATCTTCCTTCTGAGGAGTGGCTGGTGGGTTTGAACCACCAGCCTTCTGGTTAGTAGTCAAGTGCTTTAGGCACTATACTACCAGAGCTCCTTATTCATAAATTAGGTAGTTTTAATTCTTTACTTTCACCAAAATTGAAGGAAATGCCAATTTACAAATTGTTAAAAAGTAGTCTGTGATGGTAGAGCTCTATATACTTTTTAGTGTTTAATTTAGAAGGAATTTAAATAACAGAGTGACACTGTTTAATGAAACTTTCCAATTCCCATCTACTCTTTTATGGGAGCAAGTTTTCTCAGTGATTAGGCAGATAAAAATGGAAAATAGGAATGGAATTGATGTCTCATTCTGGAAATATAGCAGTCATCTGGAGAACTATTTGAAGAAAAAAAAAAAAAAAAAGCCCTACTGATCTCATAAAGAATTGCAAGTCCAGTAAAATTTTACATTTTATATGTAACAATTATCAGAATTTGTAATATATTTTGACTAATTGTATACAAAGAATAATTATAATGGTTACTCACAGGAATAATTTAGACATGATTGTGTGAAATAAAATAGAATTATAATGTTAATATCTATATAGTTGTTGCAGAGAATATGATAGGAAGGGTGAATGAATGCCAGTTTGCCTAAAATAGTCCCAGTTTATGCTTTTTCCCCAGTTGTCCCATTTAGTTTAGCATTTATCCTGGATTTTTTTTCTTTTCTTTTCATGAAGTAGTATTAATAGTTGCATTAAAATAAGCTGGGATGGATTTGGTAGACTTCTATTTTGCACTTTGAGCTTTTGCCCTGGTCTTGTTTTCCCCTGCAAATAGTCACTTCCTTGGCTATGTGAATAGAACCTCAGGTGGTGCCATGGGTAAGGCATTTGGGTGCTAACCAAAAGGTCTGTGATTTGAACCTACTAGGTGCTCTGCAGTAGAAAGGTGAAGCAGTCTGCTTGGAAAACTGATGGGGCAGTTCTATTCTGTCCTATAGGGTTGCTATGAGTTGGAATCGAGTCAAAGCAGTGTTTTTTTTTTTTTTTTTTTTTTTGGCTATGTGAAATGCAGGTGCAGTGAGCCAAGTTTTCACTCTGATACATGCTCACCTTTGAGAGATGACTAGCCATGGCCCTTTCCTACCTTCCTGACACTAGCACTTCTCTCTCCTTTTTAGGAATGGAGCCTCGAGCCCTTAGCTGATTAAATGCTTTAAAGATAAACCTGTTTCTGAGGCAAAAATATAAATAAAACTTTGAATGGGGCACACTTTCCATGGTAAAAACCTTGTTCTTGCAAAATGAAGACTCTTATGCAGCAGAAATGCTCTTGGAAGATGTGGTGCACATATGATTAATAATTGTGTCCAAACAAACTGTGGCATTCTACTAATTGAAATAGAAGATCTAATTGTCAAAAATGAAATTATTTTTATTACATGAGCCATTAGAATACCTGAACTACAAAAAGTACTTGCTCATGAAAGAAAGCACCTTCCTGAATCTGCTGTCTGTCATGATTTGGAGTTTGTTGTTGCTGTTGTTATGTGCCGTCGAGTCGGCCCCAACTCATAGTGACCCCTCCTTGGGTTTCTGAGGCAGTATCACTACGGAAGTAGATCGCCCAACCTTCCTTCCGAGGAGTGGCTGGTGGGTTTGAACCGCCAGGCTTCTGGTTAGCAGTCAAGTGCCTTAGGCACTACGCTACCAGAGATGCTTGGTTTGGAGTTTAGAAATATTTAAATCTCTGAAGAACCACTTCATAAATCAACCAAACTATCCTACTATAGTGGGGTTCCTGGGTGGTGCAAACGATTAACACAATCAGCTGGTAACTGAAAGGTTGACAGTTCTAGCCCACCAAAAGGCACCTTGGATGAAAGGCCTGGTGATCTACTTCTGAAAAATCAGCATTGATTTTGGACTCTGTGGACCACAATTCTACTCTGACACACACGGGGTAGCCACAAGTCAGCACTGACTTGATGGCAACTGATTTTATCCTGATATGATATTGAACTTTTTTCTAAACGAGTTTCCAAATTTTGAATGTAGTTTGAGCAAAAAATATAAATGAATTTATATTTTCACCACACTGAAATTGAATGAAAGTTTAAGATTTTGCAGCACCTAAAATTGACACAACACTCTAAGAACTTATTAATGAAGACACTTTATTTGATAAGTTGTAAAAATAAAAAAAAAATGTTATAGCTTGTCAAAGTATTTGCCAAAGAAAGAGACTCTGAATCTGGCCACCACCCCTAATATTTGTGTTGTCTGGAACAAGAGTTCAAATATAGGATCACATAGTATATGTCTAAAATATTTAAGTTCTAAATCAAGGCAACGCACTTTTAGAGAAAGCGTTCTATAAAATGTTGACAAATAGACCTGGAAGGCCATGGTCTGAAAATGATGATCTGTGTTTGGGTGCAAAGATGCTGGCCATAAGCCACACAGTTGTGGAACTGGTGGTAAAACCATGTGGGCGAGGATTTGTGGGGTTCCCCCAGGTGCCTTCTTCAGTGAGGCCTCAGAGAGGGACACAAACTATGGGAGACATGGCCCTTGGCTCTATAGACTTTGATTGGTATGGTGGGGTACAACTGGAGGAGGGGCAGAGCAAGAGCCTTTGAAATGGGGACCTAGCGTAAGGTGTCCTTTTGTCTTTGTTAGGATGATCTTGTTCTCAGTGGAGGCAAGATTATAGTACTTGTGCTAATACTAAGGGTGAAATATTTGCAAATTTCAATACAAGAAAGATTGTGAATCCCCTTCGTACAGCAGAATTTCATCTGGGCTAACCAGCCACTTCAGCACCTGTAGATGGACTATTTTTTCAATTACAAATATTTTAGTTTACAGGAAAGAGTCAATGGATGGCTCAATTTTAAGTTTATTAAACATAACATCTCTTTAAAAGAAGATTTCAGACAATTTTACAAAAATAAAAATAATAACGTTAAAAACATATTTTCTTCAAGAAATACCAGTGATATGATATTAGAGAAAGATATGGTTAAGGTACTGATAAAAGTATATAACTATGTAAGGCTGGTGGTTCAAAGCCACTCCTTGGAAGGAAGTTTGGGCAATCTACTTCTGTAGTGATACTGCCTCGGAAACCCAAGGAGGGTTCACTATGTGTCACGTCTGACTCGATGGCATATAACAACAACAACATGTTCTAAGAATAGCTATGTTTTATGTTGTTCAAAAATGTTCATATATTTGATATAACAAAATTACATTTTATTTATCATTCGTCTCTATAGGAATGTGTAACCTTTATATTCTTGAGAGAATTTTTGTTTCAAAAATTATTTTTGAATGGAACTATTGTTTAGATCACTAAAGTAGTAAAACTAATTTACTGGTCAGTAGTGAATATTTCAAAATTGTATACTTTTTAATTATTTTTAGTAACTTCCTTTCATTCTCAAATATGTCCAAATTTTGCTTCTAAGGTGATCAGTATAGCATAAAACTCTTTTATTTTATGATAATAGTATGAGGAATAGTGGAATGAACAACCTCAGAGAGGAAAAAGGAACAATGCAACATTTTGTGGAAACTTTTAACTGTGATTTTTAAATGGATAATCAGTTACCCAATTGCTATAGTAATTAGATTCCATTGGATAGATTTAAAAGAGTGATATAGTAGTTTTATTTAAACTGACAATATTTATGACAGACTGAAAATTATACTGAAAACATTCCATGCTGACTTGAAATGAGTGAAAGGGTATATATATATTTAATTATTTTAAGGAATATGTAAGCAAATATTTTTTCAGACCATGACCTCAGTGACATATTGAAATGAAAAGAAGTTTAGTATGAGAGATGCCTAATATACTTGGTCACATTAAAGACAAAGATGGATCTCCACAGGGTGATCTATGTGGCTTTATTTATTTATTTATTTTTCTCTCTCTCTGTGGTATTGTAAACTTCAAGTTGGATGGAGGATGTGTATGTTCCTTTTCTCAACCTCCCACATCACTGACAGTCATCCTTTCAGTATGTAAAATAGCATATATTATTTTAAATGAGCTACTCCATGCAAAGTGTTTAGTTTAGTCAAAATCCGTGCTAATTTCAAAAGCATCTTGGAGTGTGGCAGTGATTCACATGGCTGAGTCAGAGCATGTTTTTTCTTTTTCCAGAGTCTGCTTTCACTACCTCACTCCTTTCTTCAGAAAATTCTGAGCAAAGCAGGTCTGGAAGCTGAGCATACGTCATCAAAGACATACAGGGTGATGTATTGCACTGATGAGGAAGCTTCTGCTGTGTTTCTGTTGTTGAGCAGTAAAACTGGCACACAGTGGAGTTCTTGAATTCTGAAAAAAACAGAGAAGGATTAAAGGCATATACTGGCTTCTCAGGAAAGCTGTTTTTTCCCCGAGTATTTTATTATTATTATTATTACTATTATTTTTTACTGTGATTTGGGTGAAAGTTTACAGAGCAAATTCACTTTCCACATAGCAATACACATACACTTTGTCTCATGATATTGACTACAATTTACCATAATGCAGTAGCTCCCCTCCCACTTCCTCCTCATAGTTACCTCTTCCCTGTGTCCATCCCTCCATGCACTCCTGCCCCCTGAGCTATGTCCTTGTGCATACACAGCTGTTCTATTCTCCCACGATTGTTGTCTCCAAGGAGTGTATCTACCTACTATAAATGCTCACCTCATATCCTTATCTTTTGTTTGGCTGGAAGCCACAGGTGTGGGTTCAATTCCAGACCTAAAGGGCAGCTAGGGGCCATAGTCTCAGTGGTTCCATTAGGCTCTATCAGACCAGCAAACCTGGTCCTCTTTTTTTTTTCCCAAATAATTTTGAGTTTTTCCACATGGTTCTCCCATTCTATCCAGGATCTCCTACATAGATTCCCCTCTGAGTGGTTGACAGTGGTAACTGGGCACCATCTAGTTCTGGTCTCATAGTCATATAGGCTGAAGATTGCATGTATACCAGTCACTTGGACTAATTGTTTCCATGAATCTTTGGTTTTCTTCATTCTTCTTTGCTCCAGACAAGGAGAGACCCATTGTTGCATTTAGATGGCTGCTTGCAAGATTTTAAAATCTCAGTCACTACTCATCAAAGTAGGATGTGGAACAATGTTTTTGTGTAGTATGCTATGCCAATTGAGCTTGGTATTCCTTGCGACTATGGTCCCAAGCCCACAGGTCCAACTACTCGCTCCCTCTGTTCCCTGAGTATTTTTGCTATTTCTATTTATGATCTAATATCTATTAAAGATAGTTTCTTCTATATGTAGTCATCAGATGTCCTCAGGTTCTATAGCTCTGTACCTAAGAACCATTCAGATTATCTATCAGTATTTTTGAAGTCAAAATGTTGTAAAGATGGAGTTATTTTAAATTGCTGGGGAATCTCATATGTAGTAGTTTAAATGGGAAAATATATGGGAACAGTATTCCAGGGCATTTTTTCATATCAGTATGCAGGAGTTCTCATAATAAATAGATGACTTCATGGTAATATGAGCCAGGGGGCCCAGATAAACATTATTTCTATTCCCATCACCTTTGACATCCTTTGAAACCCTGTGAAGTCTAAGGAATGTCAAGAAAAGCCCACTTGGCCTCCCTGAGAATGAGGAAGACCTTTGTGCTGCCCTTCCACGTTTCCTCCTTTCCCACACTGTCTTCTCTACAAGAGCAGAACAAGCACCATGAGACAGTGGTTCTATCAGTGCTCCTTTTCTTGACTTCCCACATCACTGACAGTCATCCTTTCAGTACATAAAATAGTACATATTATTTTAAGTGAGCTACTCCATGAAAAGTGCTTAGTATAGCACTTGGCATAGAGTAGATACTCAGGAAGTGTTAAATATTTATTTATTATTGCTTTCAGCTCACCAAATACTTGCACAGGCATAATCTCATTGGGTTGTTACTAATAGACTGAAACAGAGATGATGCTAAAACTGAGTCTCAGAGAGAGTAATCTGCCCAAGTTTACCCCAGCAGTAAGGGATTCACCTCCAGACTCATGCCTAGTTCTTGATTCAAAATCTCATTCTGTTTTCACTTTATTATTTTCTGAAATTGCTTTCTATTTGATTTCCGTATATGGAACTTAAAACCCAAAAACAAAACCATTGCCATCAATTCGATTCTGACTCAAAGTGACACTCTAGGACAAAGTAGAACTGCCCCATACGGTTTCCAAGGCTGTCAATCTTTGTAGAAGCAGACTGTAACATCTTTCTCCCATGGAGTGGTTGGTGGGTTTGAACTACCTGCCTTTCAGTTAGCAGCCAAATGCCCAATCACTGTACCACCAGAGCCCCTTAAAACTTTAAATTTGTAATTTGTTCCCGATCTGCAAAGAAAATTGATATAGATTAAATGATCTCCAAAGTTCCTTCTAATCTTGGAAATTTATGATTCTATTTCATTTATAACTCCTCCTAGTAGTCCCCATCTTGCATCCAACTCACACACAGACACACAAACACACCACAGCTCATATAGTAGTAAATACAATGTAAGTAGCAAACATTTGTTGAAGGGAATGGGCATAAATACCAATGGTAAATGGAATAATTCATCAGCTCAACCAGGTTTTCTTACTGCCTGTACAAAGAATAAAAAAGGATTTGTGCAAAGCTGGGACACCAGTTCTCCTATATAGATGTAGTAGGTATAATGCTAATCCCTCAGATCCTCAGGACAAACATGAATTGAATATACTGTAAGTTTCAAACTCTTTGCCTTCAAGATTTTTTCATACTCTTAAAATGTTTCCAGCACTCCCAAAGAGTATTTGTTTATGTGTGTTTTTTCCCTAAGGATATTTATAATGTTAGAAAATTTCACAATATTTATTTGTTAATTCATGTAAAATAATGATGATGATGAACCCATTGTGTGTTAACATAAAAAAAGATATTTTTACAAAAAATAATTATGTATCCCAAAACAAAAAAAGTTAATGATGAGAGTATTATTTACTCTACTCTAATCTCTGTCTGGCTCAAGAGAAGACAATTCAATTCTGTCATCTGATCCTGCATTTTCTCTGTTGAGATGTCTTGTCTTGGCTGAGGTATGTGAAGAAAACTTGACTTCACACAAACAAGTAGTTGAAAAAAAAAGAAGAATTTTAATAGCCTTTTCAGATAATTACAGATATTATTATTATTTTAGATTCTGCATCAAGAGGAAATTTCTTAAAGGTTAGTTACAGTATGGAACACAAATGAAGCTAGCTTTTCCGGTCCTAGTATATGGTGGGGAGCTCTGGGGGCGTAGTGCCTAAGGCATTTGACTGCTAACCAGAAGGCTGGTGGTTCAAACCTACCAGCCACTTCTTGGAAGGAAGGTTGGGCAATCTACTTCTGTAATGATACTGCCTCGGAAACCCAAGGAGGGGTCGCTATGAGTTGGATCCGACTTGACGGCAGTGAGTTTAGTATATGGCGGTGAATAATACAGTTTGGTGCAATTGCTTTGATTTGTGCTAAGGCTTCAGCAGTTTTACTCATCATTATTTTTTGCACTGCTGGTACAGATGCCAAAATAGTGACAAAGGAAAAAAACACCTTAGTATTATTATGAAAATAGTTTTGACATCTTGAATCTCTGCAATCCATACTTTAAGAACAGCTTCTATAAGGCATTTATTCAAAATCCCTCTTAAGGGGGAATTAATGGAGAGTGGTCAGATGAGGGAAGAAATTACATCAAACTTAATATAAGTGAAATTCTCACATGTGAACATGAATGAGACACATTGGATGGAAATAAATCTATTCATTAAGCAAAGAACTCAGGGAAAAATCTGGGTTTTTTTCCCCTCCCACATCTGCATGTTTAGTCTCATAGAGGCAGAACATCTGAATTTTTCCATTTCTATTTTCATACTCAATACCCTAGAGAAGCATCCCACATATCTAGGTCTGTCTTGCCATGACCAGATGAAAAAGAAACATTAGAATGTTAGTTATGAGCATGTAATAATTTACTAATTTGCTAAAAAGTCAGGAAACCTGATCCAATGAGCTAGGTGGTCCTGTTAATATTAGGGGATTAAGCCTGAAGGGCACTTTGCCAAAGCACAGCCTGCAGACTATTTCCTGCTTCCCAGATATCTTCTTCCAGACACCATAAGTTTTCCATATTTTTCAAAATTGGCCATTTATCCTTGTGGTAAGATATCACCCTCTCACATGTCTGTTCACTCTTAGAGGCTGTTTCTATTTAGTAACAAAGAGCCTGAAGTTATTTTTACATCACAGGATAATTTTATAGCTGTAAATGTCAAATGAACATAATACTGTTTTATTTGCTGACAAGGTGTGGGATCATTAAAGAATATTCCTATTTTACTAGCTCATACTGTGCTCTGCTTAGCAAATACAAGCAGAGTGCACTTAAGCAATGCTATTTGCTCACGACTACTCCAGCCCACAGCCATGCCTACAATTCTTCAGCGGGTGTTTGCATTAGAAGTCAGGAGATTTGAGCTTTAGACCTGGCTGGGCCTCTGTGTTATTTGTAAAAAGATGGTGTTGGGGATAATTATCATAGCCCTTTTCTATTCCTACATCCCTTAATTCTCTGACCATGTTTTGAGGGTGACCCATGTGCAGCCCTGGGCTGGGGACTGCTGTCTCTCACTGTCCTGGGCTTTGGTGGGGCCCCTACATACCCTAGGTGGGAGGTGGAGTCACACACTTCCTAGGTTGGAGACAAATTGGAAGCCACCAGGTGTTAGAAGACAGATTAGTGGTTCCTGAAGGTAAGGTCAGGAGCTCTGGGGGCATAGTGCCTAAGGTATTTGACTGCTAACCAGAAGGCTGGTGGTTCAAATCCACCAGCCACTTCTCGGAAGGAAGACTGGGCAGTCTACTTCTGTAGTGATACTGCCTTGGAAACCCAAGGAGGGGTTGCTATGAGTTGTGTCTGACTCAGTGGCAGTGGATAAAGGTAAGGTCAGTTACTTCAGAAGTAATAGACATCTAAGAAAGCATTGCAAAAGGGATGATTTGCAGAAAAACAGAATTGTCTTTGTCTCATTATTGTGTGACAGGAACAAGTCTCCCGTATGAATAAATTATTGTTTGTGCACACATTCCAGCTTATTATTCTATTAAAATTATTAGAGAAAGTATTCTCCTCCAGTAGTTAGGAGCTTTTGGGTATGTTTGAAATCACAATTCATAGGGGCCTATGACAGTTAAAGTAGAAATATTCACACAAATATTTCAGTACTCCTCACAACAGAATTATCTCTTAAACCAAAGTAACAAGAACAAGATCCAGTGGCAAGAGATAGAGGGTTAGGGGATAGTTCCAAGAAGGCTTGACTGGGTAGAGAAGAAAGATGTACCTAATCAACTGTATCATCACATTCAAGGAGAGAATGTAACAGTGACCTACATGGAGTCTAGGAAAGGTAAAACAAAAAGTAAGAATTTGGCACTTGTTCTGGTTACCTAGTACCGCTCTGACAAGAATATACCACAAACGGGATGGCATTAACAAACAGGAGTTTATTCTCTTACAGTTTAGGAGGATGGAAGTCTGAGTTCAAAGTGCCAGCTCTAGGGGCTGGGTGAAAGTCCCTTGGGCTTCGGCTCTACCTCTTGCTTCTGGCCCACTGGAGCTGGAAGTCTTTCTTTACTCAGACAGCTCCTGGCTGCTGAGGCTAACACAGGTCCTAAGCCCAAGGCTGACAAATAAAATGGCACAGTCCCACCAAACAACATGGCAGGACACTAGTTCAAGTCCAGGGACAGTCTTAAGATTGGCAGGAAAAATGGCAGGCTGCTGAATGAAGACTTAGCTATATTCAGGGTCCATGCATGCCAAAAAGTTGGAGAGAACTTTCTTCTTATATACTGGATGCAGACCATATCCCTAAGACAGCTACTCAGCTGCTCCAGTAGATTCCACCATGGAATTGATTACCAATCTCACCAGGGGATATAATTATATTCAGCTGCCCAGCCACTCAAAACCAGGTCCAGCCAAGTTGACACATAACCTTAACTACCACAGATTCCTCTCCTCTCTCAAGATCCCCATTGTCCCACATTTCTGTGAACATTTGCACTATCTACATAGCCAATGGATATGGATTGATAGCTTTTGTTTTAATTTATGTTTCTCCAATTACTAATGCATTTGAACATTCTTCATTTTGGGGTTTTATATGACTAGGGAAAAAGTCCTATTGATTATGCACTTGCTTTTCTGAGTTTCTCTGCCCACCAAACAACATAATGATCATTTGATCAGTTTCCTAAGTATCTTGATAATAGGAAGTGTGTACCCTGGAAAGCAGACTTGGAGGCTTTTATCTAAAAAGTCATAGAAATTTCCAAACCAAACCAGTTGCTGTTGGGTTGATTCCAACTCATGATAGCCTCACTGCAAATTAGTAAGTGTATTTTCAGTTTCATGGTTCAGTCTTTTGTGAGTTTGGTTAACTTAAACTAGTTTTTGGAATTTCAAATGTCATGGATACCTATTAAGATTGCCCTTACACACTGCTTTTATTAGAATTTTCTCTTCCCTTTTCCATGTACTACAACATGATTCATCATATTCTCTATAATGCATATACATCAATATAGATAGTGAGGTTTGCATGTATCTCTGTATTAATGAGTATGTGTGTATTTGGGTGTATCTCTCTGTGGGTATGTGTGTGTGTGGGTGACACAGAGAGAGAGAGAGAGATTGGCTAGTAAAATATGACTAAGGAAGAGATGTCTCCTCAAAGTAGAGTTGGCCTTAATTATGTAGATGGAGTAAAGCTTTTGTGACCTTCATTTGCTGATGTGGCACAAATCAAAATGAGAAGAAACAGCTGCAAGCATCCATTGATAATTGCAACATGGAATGTATGAAGAAAGAATCCAGGAAAATTGGAAATCATAAAAAATGAAATGGAATGCATAAAGGTCAATATCCTAGGCATTACTGAGTTGAAATGGACTGGAGTTGGCTATTTTGAATCAGACAATCATATGGTCTACTATGCTATGAATGACAAATAGAAGAAGAATGGCATTTCTTTATCACCAAAAAGAATATTTCAAGATTTTTTGTGAAATACAGTGCTGTCAGTGATAGGATAATATCCATATGCCTACAAGAAAGGCCATTATTCAAATTTATGCATCAACCAGTAATGCAAAACATGAAGAAACTGAAGATTTTCATCAACTTATGCACTCTGAAATTAATCAAATATGCAACCAAGATGCATTGATAATTACTGGTGATTGGAATGCAAAAGCTGGAGATGAAGAATAAGTACTGGTAGCTGGAAAATATGGCCTTGGTAACAGAAACAATGCTGGAGATCACATGATAGAATTTTGCAAGACCAAAGACTTACTTGTTGCAAATACCTGTCTTCAACAAAATAGGGAAAAGTTCAATATCATCAGTAAGAACAAGGACAGAGGCAAGAGCCAAAGTACAACCTAGAGTATATCCTACCTGAATTTGGAGATAATCTCAAGAATAAATTTGATGCATTGAACACTAGTGACCAAAGACCAGATGAGTTGTGGGATGACATCAAGGATAACATACACTGGAGAGCAAAAGGTCATAAGAAAGACCAAAAGGAACATTTGTAGAAACTCTGATACTTGTTCTTAAATGTAGAGTAGCTAAAACAAATGGAAGAAATGATGATGTCAAAGAGCTGAACAAAAGATTTCAAAGGGTAGCTGGAGAAGATAAAGTAAAGTATTATAATGAAATGTGTAAACACATGGAGTTAGAAAACCAAAAGGGAAAAATACACTTAGCATCTCTGAAGCTGAAATAACTAAAGAAAAAAATTCAAGTCTTGAGTTGCAATATTGAAGGAGTCTATGGGTAAAATATTGGACAATACAGGAAGCATCAAAAGAAGATTGAAGGAATACACATAATCACTATACCAAAAAGAATTGGTCGACCTTCAACATTTCAGGAGGTAGCATATTATCAATAACTGATGATATTGAAAGCAGAAATCAAAGCTGCACTTTAGGCATTTAGTGAAAAATTACTCTCCAGGAATTGACAAAATACCAGTTGAGATGTTTCAAATGATGTATGTAATGATGGAAGTGCTCTTGCATTTATGCAAAGAAATCTGGAAAACAGCTATGTGGCTGACTGACTAGAAGAGATTCATAATTGTGCCCATTCTAAAGAAAGATGATCCAACAGAATGTGGAAATTACTAAACAATGTCATTAATAGCATAAAAAAAACCTCACTACCATTGAGTCCAATCCAACTCATAGTGACCCCTCCTTGGGTTTCTGAGGCAGTATCACTATGGAAGTAGATTGCCCAACCTTCCTTCTGGAGAGTGGCTGGTGGGTTTGAACCACCAGCCTTCTGGTTAGCAGCTGAATGCCTTAGGCAGTAAACTTTTGCTGATGATAATAAAAAATATAGCTGTAGCAATACATCAACAAGGAACAGCCAGAAATTCAAGCAAGATGCAGAAGAGGATGTAGAATGAGGTATATCACTGTTTGATGGATCTTGGCTGGAAGCAGAGAATATCAGAAAGATATTTACCTCTGTTTTACTGAAAGGCACTTCATTGTGTAAATCATAATGAATTCTGGGTAACATTTGCAAAGAACGGGAATTCCAGAACACTTAATTGTGTTCATGCAGAACCTGTACGTAGACCAAGAGGCAGTTGTTCAAATAGAAAAAGAGGATACTATGTGGTTGAAGATCAGAAAAGGTGTGTGTTGGGGTTGTATCGTTTCACCATATTTATTCAATCTGTATGCTTGGCAAATAGTCTGAAAAGCTGGACTGTATAAAGAAGAACACAGCATCAGTATTAGAGGAAGACTCACTGGCAATCTATAATATGTAGATGACACTACTTTGCTTGCTGAAAGTAAACAGGACTGATAGCACTGATTGAGGAAGATCAAAGCCCTCAGTATGGATTACATCTCAATATAAAGCAAACAAAAATCCTCATAAATGGACCAATTAGTAACATCATTATAAACAGTGAAAATATTGAAGTTGTCAAGGATTTCATTTTATTGGCTCTACAGTCATGTCCATGGAAGCAGCAGTCAGGAAATCAAATGACATATTGCATTGGGCAAATCTGCTACAAAAGGCCTCTTTAAAGTGTTAAAAAACCAAGATATCATCTTGAAGACTAAGGCATGCCTGACCCAAGCCATGGTATTTTCCATCGCCTCATAAGCATGGGAAAGTTAGACAACGAATAAAGAAGACTGAAGAATAATTGATACCTTTGAAATATGGTGTTGATGAAGAATATCAAGTGTGTCATGGACTGCCAGAAGAATGAACAAATCTGTCTTGGAGGAAGTAAAGCCAGGATGTTCCTTAGAATGGAAGATGGTGATACTTTGTCTCACGTACTTGGGACATGTTATCAGGACAGACCAGTCTCAGGAGAAGGACATTATACTTGATAAAGTAAAGGGTCAATGAAAAAGAGGAAGACCCTCAATGAGAATTAAGCTGTGGCCTCAAACATAGCGAAGATTGTGAGGACAGCATAGTACTGCTCAGTGTTTCCTTCTGTTGTTCTTAGGGTTGCTATGAGTTGGAATCAACTTGAGTGCACCTAAATATCAACAACAACGATTCATAATATACACTCAGGTGAGATACTTAGCCTTTGAAAGCCTCTAATCAGAAGTCCCATACTGTAGAAGTGACTGCTTTAAGACATTTGAGGATTTCAGCTGTCATGATCTCTTATCAGTGCTGGCAAAGTTGTTACATAGGATAATGGATCATTGGTAAATAAGTGATGTTGAAGATACTGGATTGGCTAGAAATGTGATGCAGGCAGACTATAAAAACCTAGTGAGTGAGCAGCTTATACTCTTTAGAATGGGGCTGTAGACTAAGAATTCTGAGGAGTCTTCTTTTAGCTACTTAGCTTGCATCCTAGAAGGAGAGAGAGCAGAGATACCATAAAGCTTAAAGAATAGATCATGACTGTTTTTATGTGTACATGATAATAGAAGTTCACATTTCTTTTTGAGATTTAATTTCATTAAAATAAGGTTATGGAGGTTGTTGTTGTTGTTGTTAGGTGTCATTGAGTGGCTCTGACTCATAGTGACCCTATGCACAACAGATCAAAATACTGCCCAGTCTTGCCGCAGTCGCACAATCCTTGCTATACTTGAGCCCATTGTTGCAGCCACTGTATCAATCCATGTTAGTGAGGGCCTTCCCCTTTTTCACTGACCCTCCACTTTACCAAGCATAATATCCTTCTCCAGGGAATGGTCCCTTCTGACAACATGACAAAGTAGGTGAGACGAAGTCTGGCCCTTCTCACTTCCAAAGAGCATTCTAGCTGCACTTCCTCCAGGATGGATTTGTTAGTTCTTCTGGCAGTCTATGGTACTTTCAGTGTTCTTCACTACCACCACAACTCAAAGGCATCAACTCTTCTTCGGTCTTACTTATTCATTGTCCACATTTCACATGCATATGAGGTGATTGAAAATACTGTGACTTGGGTTAGGTAGGTGCACCTTAGTCTTCAAAGAACCATGTTTGCTCTCCAGCACTTTAAAGAGGTCTTTTGCAGCACATTTGCTGAGTGCAATACAATGTCTGATTTCTTGACTGCTTCCATGGGTGTTGATTGTGGAACCAAGTAATATGAAATCTTTGACAACTTCAAACTTTTCTCCATTTATCATGATGCTGCTTATTGGTCCAATTGTGAGGATTTTTCCTTATGTTGAGGTGTAATCCATACTACAGAGTGTAGTCTTCAATCTTCATCAGTATGTGCTTCAAGTCATCTTCACTTTCAGCAAGCAAAGTTGCGTATTCTGCATATTGCAAGTTGTTAATGAGTCTTCTTTCAAACCTGATGCTGTATTCTTCTTCATATAGCCCAGCTTCTCAGATTATTTGCTCAGCATACAGATTGAATAAGTATGGTGAAAGGATACAACCCTTACGCCCTCCCTTCCTGATTTTAAACCTTGCAATATCCTCTTGTTCCGTTCAAACAACAGCCTCTTTGTCTATGTACGGGTCCCTCACGAGCACAATTAAGTGTTCTGGAATTCCCATTCTTCTCAATGTTATCCATAATGTGTTATGACCCAAACAATTGAATGCTTTTGCATAGTCAATAAAACAGAAGTAAACATCTTTCTGGTGGTATTCTTTGTTTTCAGCCAAGATAACATCTGACATCAGTAATGATATCCTTATTCCATATCTTCTTCTGAATCCAGCTGCATTTCTGGAAGTTCTCTGTCAATATATTGCTGCAACTGTTTTTGAATTATCTTCAGCAAGCTTTTACTTGCATGTGATATTCATAATACTGTTTGATCATTTCCACATTCTGTTGGATCACCTTTCTTTAGAATGGGCACAAATATGGATCTCTTTGTCAGTAGGCCAAGCAGCTATCTTCCAAATCTCTTGGCATAGATGAGTAAGTGCCTCCAGCACCTGTAGAGGAGAAGTTCTGGATAGGCCTCACCTATTTCTAACCATCAGAGGCTTTCAAGCACTGTTAAAAAGAGTATAATAATTATAAGCAATCAGATTGGCTTAAATCAGTTTACAACACCATTTTCCTATAACATAACTCTATCTTCTGGTCATAATTGAAGAGCCAAACCCTTAGATCTTGTTCAAAGAGATAGATGTAGGTAGTGAGATTAGTGGACATCTGAGTACCTGGATGCTAACCTACAAAATTGGTGGCCATTTTCTACCACGTGAACTAGGAAACTCAAAGCTGCTCTCAGTGATAGCAAAGAATGGAGATGTGCAGAGAGAAGGACATTTAGGTTTGCTTACATCCTCCTATTCCTGGTTCCATTCCCAAGAACATAATATGTTGCTGTGCTTGAATTTCGTGGAGGTATTCCAGTATCCTTCCAAAGGGTTTCTCTTTTTACTTAGCTACTTTGAATTGGATTTCAAGGATGGATCCTAATAGTATAAGATCCACTCTGGAATCTCTGACTAAATCTGGGTGTGCACCTGCAAAAACAAGAAGAGAATTTGGGTCATTGGTGACCTTACTTATGCATACCACCCAGTCAATCAGTCACTCACTTTCCATCTCTGACACCTCTCACTTCTTTTACCTTTGAAAATGTCCTGAAGTTCCTCAGTAGGAGCAGGAGTGTGAACATAATAACCTGACAACTGTAGTGTCAGGACTCCAATACAATGACAAAGAAGAAAGGAAACAGAGCTCAGGGATGCTAGCATTTGAATTTGATGAGGCCTGGGAATAGTCTTTAGAATGTTATGTTGGGAGACAATGAGTCAGTTTGTTAGACAGGACTAACATTCCTTTTCCTATATGAGAGGATTATTTTACTTTTTCTTTGGCTAGTGTTTGTTTTCCTTCTATTATTTCCACTCGAACTCTTTGAACCTATTTTAAGTAGCCATGCTGACCCTGATAAACATACCAGCATTTTATTCTGTCTCTAAATTCTTCTTTATAGATAATAGAGGTTTCTGTTTCCCCCATAACACCTCTGCCTTGTCCTTACAGTTAAGTGCATGTCATATCAGAATGCCTCTGGGTTGGTAACTGTCCATTAAAATCTCCCTCCTTGTTCCCATAGTCAAGGCCCTGATAAGCTTTTGTTTGCTCTGGAGCTCACCCCTGGCTTTGGCCACCAGGGTCCCATTTCATGCAACAATAACTTTTACCTGAGGCACTTTTTTGCTTTATGAAAGTTTTCTTGTGCCTTAAAAAAAAAAAAAAAAAAAAAAAAAACCAAACTCACTGCTATGGAGTCATTTTCGACTTATAGTAACCCCTTCTTGGATTTCCAAGGCAGTGTCTTCACAGAAGTAGATTGCCCAGTCTTCCTCCCGAGGAGTGGCTGGTTAGCAGTCAAATGCTTTAGGCGCTATGCCACCATGTCCCTTTCTTTATCTTGTGGTTCACTCTATGGCCAGATGGAACCTTCAATTAGGATCTTGGGCACCACATTTCTTATTGGCAAGACTATGAGATAACCAACCTCCTCATAGACTGTGCACATTCCTTACCTCCACTAGAATGACAGTTCCCATGATGGTTATTCTCCACTTTGGGATGCAGAGGGAAAAGGTAACTCTAGGGGGACCATGAACACTTAAAAAACATCCACTATAAACACCACTCTGCAAAAGACCTTGTTAAAGTGTTAAGGAGCAAAGAAATCACTTTGAAGACTAAGGTGTGCCTAACCCAAGCTATGGGAACTCTGGTGGAATAGTGCCTAAGGCATTTGACTGCTAACCAGAAGGCTGGTGGTTCAAACCTACCAGCCACTCCTCAGAAGGAAGACTGGGCAATCTCCTTCTGTAGAGATACCAGTCTCAGAAACCCAAGGAGGGGTCCTTATGAGTTGGAATTGACTCCATGGCAGTGAGTTTTTTTTTTTTTTTGTAACCCAGGCATGGTATTTTCTATCATCTCATATGCGTGTGAAAGCTGGACACTGAATAAGGAAGACCAAAGAAGAAGTGATGCCTTTGAATTATGGTATTGGCAGAAAATACTGAAAACATGAACTGGTAGAAGAATGAACAAATTTTCCTGAAAGAAGTGCATCCGGGATGCTACCTACAAGCAAGAATGGCTGGACTTTGTCTCACCTACTTTGGTCATGTTGTCAGAAGTGACCAGTCCCTGGAGAGGATGTAACACACGGAAATAGAGGGTTAGTGAAAAAGAGGAAGACCCTCAACAAGATGGATTGACACAGTGGCTGCAATGATGGGCTCAAGCATAGCAAGGGTTGTGAGGATGGTGTAGGACCAGGCAGTGTTTTGTTCTGTTGTACATAGGGTTGCTGGGAGTCAGAGCTGACTCAATGACACCTAGCAATAATAACTACAACAAATACCACTCACTGGGGATCCTGCTTTTCAAAGTGAATTCCTGCCGCAAGGCAGAAAACTATTGTGTGCCATTCTCGGATATTTGAGCCTTATACCCTTTATCTCCAGGAATCCTACACTTTCACTCTCTGAGTACATTACTTCAGTGTTTGTTTTTCCCTCATGTGTGTGGCCCCATTGGTTCCTGTGTGGTATAGGGAGGACACTGAGGGCAGTGACAGAGTACCAGCTTCAGTTCAAATCTTGTTCTGCTGCTTTCAAGAAATATAATGATGCCCAAGTTTTTTTCACCTCTCTCAGTTTTATCATTTGTAATGGGGATATTAAGTTTCTTGCAGTAGTGTTGTGAGAATTAAATGAGAATTAAAGTACTTCGAGCAGTGCTTGGTACATATTAAGTATTCAAAAGTGCTAGCTATAATAATTATTATTTTATCCCATGCTGCTGTCTACTTCCTTGGTTATCAGGTGAGGTGAATCAGAATCTTCTGTGCCAGAAAAATGGCAATGCCTGACCTAGTTTAAGCCACATAGACAGACAATAGGAGCAATAAGAGTTTACTCACATCAACTCAACCAGAAATAATTTCTCTTTGTCAAATCTGACAGCATTAATGTCTATGTGTCATGTACTTGTCATTTTTATATCGTTCCTCATACTGTGTTGTATGAGGGCAGGGACCACAGGGCACACACCTTTGTATTCCTCATATTGTGTTGTGCCAGAGTAGTCCTTTGCTCATAGTGGGAGTTAGTACATGTCTGTGTGATGAATGAATTTGTAGCTGCAGATTTAAGTGGTGTGTTCCCTCTAGTAACAAATATGCTAACTGTATGAGAAAACCCTGATTCCACCATTTTAAACAATAATACACTGCCTTCGAGTTGATTCTGACTCATAGCGACCCCCACTCATTTTTTGAGGAGGTAAATCTTTACGGAAGTAGATTGCCTAGTCTTGCTTCTGTGGTTTTAAATAATAAGGAAGATTTATTATCTCAGATATGAGAATTCCTGAAGTGGGGAAATTAGAAACCAATTAGGTTTTAGGTTTGCAAACACCTAAAAAACCAAACTCACTGGTATCGAGTTGATTTCAACTCATAATGACCCCCTTTGAGTTTCCAAGGCTCTAGATCTTTATTGAAGAAGACTGCCTCATCTTTCTTCTGTAGAGTGACTGGTGGGAATGAAACACCAAACGTTTTTAGTTAGCAGCCAAATACCTTAACCACCACACCACCAAAGCTCCTTATTAGAAAACCAGTTGCCATCATTTGATTACAACTCTTGGAGACTCCATGTGTGTCACAGTAGAATTGTGATCAATAGGGTTTTCAATGGCTGATATTTTTGGAAGTAGATCACCAAGCCTGTCTTCTGGGATGCCTTTGAGTAGACTTGAACCTCCAGCCTTTGGATTAACAGCTGAGCATGTTAACTGTTTGCACCACCCTGGGACTCCAAGGTGACTAGAAAAGTTAGTTAATTCAGTGCTTCAGTGATGTCACCAAGGATGCTGGTTCTTTGATGTTTCTGCTCAGCAATTCTACTTTACCCTTGGTTGCTCCTCTCATGGTTATATGATGGCTTCAGTAGTTCCAGGCTTTTCATGCAGACCTAATGGCATATAGAAGGAGAAAAGGAGATTCTCTTCCTGTGTGTGTCTTTATTAGGATAATAAAATCTTTCTCTAAAGCCTCTTGTTGTCTGTCTTCCCATGTTATCAGCCAGAGTTGTACCACAAGCTCAAATCTAAACAAACTATCAGCAACAGGAATTGGGTGATGATAATTGGGTTCATTAAGCATATGGGTTGTGGGGAAATATGGACTAACCAAACAAAACTGGGATTCTGTAGAAGGAGGACAGGGTGGGAAGTAGATATTGTGGAGATGTCTCTACACCAACCATAAGCACAATGTTAGGAAAATTGTTTTATTTGCTTTTAAACAAATAATTATTTTGTGCCTAATTATCAGGCACTGGGATAGACATTGTAGATTAAATTGTGAGCAAAGTTAGACATGATTTTTGTTCTTATATAGTGTAGTGGGGAGAGCAGATGTTAGTCAAGCAATTTCACTATATATTCCATGAGAGGTTATATCAGAGGAATAAGACCTAGGCTGTGAAGTTAGGAACTTTTTTTCTTAATGAGAGAACTTTTTCTTTTTTAAATAATTTTTATTGTGATTTGGGTGAAAGTTTACAGAGCAAATTCACTTTCCATGCAGCAGCTCACATAGCCATTGTCTCATGACATTGACTGTGATTTCCCACAATGAAACAGCTCCCCTCTCACTTCCTCCACATCGACATCTTCCCATGTCCTTCCCTCTTGTCCCCTGAGCTGTCTTCCTGTGCATACACAGCCCTTCTATTCTCCCATGACTGATCTCTCCAAGAGTGTATCTACCTAATGTAAATAAATGTTCAGCTCATATGCTTGTCTTGTCTGGCTGGAAGCCACAGGAGTGGGTTCGATTCCAGACCTGAAGAGTAGCTAGGGACCATAGTCTCAATGGTTCCATCAGCCTCTATCAGACCAGCAAACCTGGTCCTTTTTTTTTTTTTTTGGTAATGATTTTGAGTTTTGTTTCACATGTTCTCCCATTTTATCCAGGATCTCCTACATAGATCCCCCTCTGAATGGTTGACTAGTTCTTCTGGTCTCATGGTTGTATAGGCTGAGGATTATTATATGTACAAGCCCCTTGGACTAATTGTTTCCATGTGTCTTTAGTTTTCTTCATTCTTCTTTGCTCTGTATGAGGAGAGAACCATCATCGCATTTAGATGGCTGCTTGCAAACTTTTAAGATTCCAGTCACTACTTGCCAAAGTAGGATGTGGAACAATGTTTTTGTGTAGTATTTTATGCCAATTGAGCTTGATGTCCCCTGCCACTATGGTCCCAAGGCCACAGGTCCAACTACTTACTCTTTCTGGGTAGCTGACTGTGGCCAAGAAGTGACTATGATCTTGTCACTTGTCAGCTCTATTATACACCTTGAAATTCTTACAGAACATACAAATACACTTGTAGAAACATTGTCTTCCAACACTACACATGGTCATGGGCACACTACCCCCTGCATAGACGTACCTAATAGTTCAGCCTGTCCACCTGTATATCAATGTTTGCCTTCACTGACAATGCCGTACTGTATGTGCAAAAGGGTTCATCTTTGTTGTCTGTACCTCCCAAGTATCTCTCTATGTCTTCTTCTTTTTTATTTTTTAATTTTTATTGTGATTTGGGTGAAAGTTTACAAACCAAATTCATTTTCCATACAGCAGTTCATACACATTTTGTTTCATGACATTGACTGCAATTCCCCACAGTGTGATAGCTCTCTTCCCACTTCCTCCCCATAGTTACCTCTTCCCTGTGTCCTCCTCTCTCAATCACTCCCCACCCCCAGCCAGTTATCTCCCTGTGCAAACACTGTCCTTCCAGTTAATTAGTTTTACAAATATTCAAATGTCTCTTAGGTACTATGTTCACAGTTCTAGATACTAAGGATACAATTTTAGTTCAGCCTTAATAGAGCTTACATTCTTGTCAGACTATAAATATGCAAAGTAATAAATATAAAATATCAAGTAAGTACTATGAGTAAAATAAAACATAGTAAAGAGATAGACAGTGATTTAGATAAGATGGAGATTGGTAAGGTCTGTGTCAACTTGTCTGGGCTATGATTCTAAGTTGTTTAGCAGTTATGATGCAGTTATTACCCATGATGAGATCTTATATAATGTAATCATCTCCATGATGAAACCTGCTATGAGTAGTTAATTAGTTGAAAAGGAGTTTCTTTCAGGGTGTAGTCTGCTTCAAGTATATATAGAAAAGTTCTGGGAAATGTCTCTGGATTTTTGTTCAGCATCCTGCATCTGGCTCATCATTCATCTGGACTTCAACCAATGACCTGCCATATTGCCTGTTGATCTTGGAATCTTTGCCTTCACAGCCTGTGAACCAATAGCCTGCCATTTTACCGGCTGATCTTGGATTTGTCAGGCTCTGAAGCCAGCAGCCTGCTGTGGTGCCTGCTGAACTTGGGTTCATCAGTTCCTACAGCTGTGCAAGTCAGAAGAAGCCTCCAGCTTGACATTTGATCCATGGACTTGGGTTTGCCAGTCTCTAAAACTCTATGAGCCATTTCCTTGAGATAAATCTCTCTCTCTCCTTCACCAGTTTTCCATCTCTGGAGAACCTGACCTGAGACAGATGGTCAAGAAAGATCTCTCTGAGGAAGTGACTTTTGAGCAGAGAACTAAAGATGAACAAACTGAAGCCCAGAGATGTGAAGTAAATTGTCAGCTGTGAACTGATAAAGTTGGAATTTCAACTTTAACTATAATCCGGTACTTTCACTACAATAAATAAAATTTAAAAGTTATCCTCCTACCACATGTGCACAGAATGGCTAAAATGAAAGGGACTAACAACACCAAATGTGGTGAGGATGTAGAGTAACCAGAATCTCATACAATGCTGGTGGAAATGTAAATTGGTGCAGCCACTTTGTAATATCACAACCAATATCACAATAAATGGAGAAAATATTGAAGATGTCAGGGATTTCATTTTACTTGGATGCACAATCAACACCCATGGAAGCAGCAGTCAAGAAAT
>NW_006921858.1:2099151-2109102 GCF_000298275.1 Orycteropus afer afer | reverse complement strand
CTCTGTAAATCTTCACCCAAATCCTAATTAAAAAAAAAAAAAAAGAAATCAAACATTGTATTGCATCAGGAAAATCTGCTGCAAGGAACTTCTTTAAAGTATTGAAGAGCAAAGATGTCACTTTGAAGATTAAGATGTGCCTGACCCAAGCCATGGTATTTTCAATTGCCTCATATGCATGTGAAAGTGGGACAATGAATAAATAAAGAAGACCAAAGAAGAATTGATGTCTTTGAGTTGTGGTGTTGGTGAAGAATATTGAAAATACCATGGGCTGCCAGAAGAATGAATAAATCTGTCCCAGAAGAAGTGCAGCCAGAATGTTCAGAAGTGAGAATGGTCAGACTTCATCTCATCTACCTTTGGTCATGTTGTCAGATGGGATGATCCCCTGGAAAAGGATATCATGCTTGGTAAAGTGAAGGGTCACTGTAAAAGGAGAAGACACTCAATGAAATGGATTAACACAGTGGCAGCAATGATGGGCTCAGCCATAGCAAACATTGTGAGGATGGTGCAGAACCAAGGCAGTGTTTAGTTCTGTTGTACGCAGGGTTGCTATGTGTTGGAACTGACTTGATGGCACCCAAGGACAAGTTCTTATAAAACTAAATATATACCTACTGTACAATGCAATTCCACTCCTTCCAGCCCTAGATATTAATTAGAATAAATGGAAAAATATATCCATATAACAATTGTAAATGAATGTTCATGGAATTTTTTTTTCATAATGGCAAAAAACAGGAAACAGCTCAGGTGTCCATGAGACTGGATAACCATACAAACTATAGTATAGTCACACAGTATAATACTAAAAACCAAAAAACTAAACCAATTGCCATCAAGTTGATCTCCACTCATAGTGACCCTATAGGATAGTGTGGAACTGCCCTACAGGGCTTCTAAGGCTGTAAATCTTTATCGAAGCAGATTGCCTCATCTTTCTCCTTTGGAACAGTTGGTGTGTTTGAACTTTTGGTTAACAGCTGAAGGCTTTAACACTAGGCCACCAGAACTCCTGCCAATATAGCAGTAAAAAGGAAAGATACTACTGATAAATGCAACAACATAGAGGAATTAAAAAATATATGGTGAGTTAAAAAAATCTTAAAAAAATATGTACTGTAAAGTTCCTTTTATATGAAGTTCTAGAACAGGGAAACTGAATATACAATGGGAAAAATTCTAAACAGTGGCTGCCTCTAGGGGGTGGGGCATAGGGTGACTTGGCATGAACATGAAAATTTCTCAGGTGATGCAATGTTGTGTATCTTGATAGTGACTTAAGTTACATGAGTGTATCCAAACCAAAACCCACTGCCATCAAGTTGATCCTGACTCATCATTGTCGTTGTTTGCCGTCAAGTCGGCCCCGACTCATAGCGACCCCTCCTTGGGTTTCCGAGGCAGTATCACTACAGAAGTAGGATTGCCCAACCTTCCTTCCGAGGAGTGGCTGGTGGGTTTGAACCGCCAGCCTTCTGGTTAGCAGTCAAGTGCCTTAGCCACTATGCTACCAGAGCTCCCTAGTGAACCTAAAGAACAGAGTAGAACTGCTTCATAGAGTTTCCAAGACTGTAAGTCTTTATTGGTGAGGCAAGCAGACTGTGTCATTTTTCTTGCACAGAACACCTGGTGTGTTTGAACCACGGATCTTTGGGTTAGCAGCTGAATGCCTTAATAACTGCACCACCAGAACTTCTTATAAACACATTAAGTTCTAGTTAATGATTTTTATTGTTGGCTTCTATGGAGTTGGTCCCTGACTCATGGTGACCTCATGTGTTTCAGAGTAGAACTGATCCTTAGGGATTTTTTTTTTGGGGGGGGGGCAGTAATGCTTACATAAACACATCACCAGCACCACTGGGTGGGTTCAAACTCCCAACCTCTAAATTGGCCAGCAATCACAAACTTCTCGATCCACCTAGACTCCTAGTTAATGCTATTCATGCTGAAGTATTTAGGGAGAAGTGAAGTGTATGAGCTCTGAAATTTACTTTGAAATGCATCAAAAATAAAATTGACTGATTGATGTGTGGATGTAGGGATAGATATATGACAGGAACACTTAAGTTTTTCTCATTAGCAACCTGTACAAGAGGGTATTGTTTCAAGAGAACAAAGGGTTACTGGATGGTTTAAAATCATGAAGGGTGTATGTCAGGGTTGTATCCTTTCACAATAGTTATTCAATCTGTATGCTAAGCAAATAATCTGAGAAGCTGGACTATATGTAGAAGAATATGGCATCAGGATTGGAGGAAGAACCATTAACAAACTGCTATATTCAGATGACACAACCTTGCTTGCTGAAAGTGAAGATGTCTTGAAGCACTTACTGATGAAGATCAAAGACTACAGTCTTCAGTGTGTATTACACCTCAACATAAAGAAAATGAAAATCCTCACGACTGGACCAATAAGCAACATCATGATAAATGGAGAAAAGATTGAAATTGTCAGGGATTTCATTTTACTTGGATCCACAGCAACACTCATGGAAGCAGCAGTCAAGAAATCAGATGTCATTGAGGTGGAAAAATTGAACAGATCCATAACAAAAGAAGAAATCAAACAGATCATAAAAAAATTACTAACAACAACAACAAAAGTCCTGGCCCAGACAGTTTCACTGGAGAATTCTACCAAATACTCAGAGAAGAACTGACACCAATTCTACTCAAACTATTTCAAAACATAGAAAAAGATGGAATCCTCCCAAATTCATTTTATGAAGCAAGCATAATCTTGATAGCAAAACCAGGCAAAGACATCACTCAAAAGGAAAACTACAGACCAATATCCCTCATGAATATAGATGGAAAAGTCTCCAACAAAATCCTAGCCAATAGATTCCAACAACATATCAAGAAAATCATTCATATGACCAAATGGGGTTCATATCAGGTATTCAAAGATGGTTCAACATTAGAAAAACAATCAAAATCATTCCCACATAAATAAAACAAAGAAGAACCACAGAATCATATCAACTGATGCAGAAAAGGCATTTGATAAAATTCAACACCAATTCCTGATCAAAACTCTCAGCAAAATAAGAATAGAAGGGGCATTCTTCAACATAATAAAGGGCATATATGCAAAACCAACAGCCAACATTATACTCAGTGGAGAGAGACTGAAACCATTCCACTTGTGAACAGGAACCAGACAAGAATGCCCTCTATCAACATTGTATGGGAAGTCCTAGCCAGGGCGAAAAAAAAAAAAAAAAAAGGAAATCAAAGGCATCCAAGTGGTAAGGAAGAAGTGAAACTATCCCTATTTGCTGAGGATATGATTCTATACCTAGAAAATCCAAGAGACTTAGTAAAAAATCTACTGGACCCAATTGAGAAATTTAGCATAGTGACAGGATACAAGATCAACATCCAAAAATCAGTTGGATTCCTCTACACCAGCAAAGAGATTGCTGAAAAAGAAATAAGGAAATCAATACCATTTACAATAGCTAACAAAAAAATTAAATACTTGGGAATAAATCTTATCAGGGACACAAAAGACCTGTACAAAGAAAACTATAAAAGACTACTTCAAGAAACCATAAGAGATCTACATACATGGAAGAACATCCCATGCTCGTGGATAGGAAGATTGAACATTGTGAAAATGTCAGTTCTACTCAAAGCAATCTATATATTCAGTGCAATCCCAATCCAGATCCCATCAACATTCCTTAAGGATATGGAAAAACCATTCACTAACTTTATTTGGAAAGGAAAGAGACCTTAGATAATAAGCAAAGCAATATTGAAGAAGAACAGAGTAGGAGGTCTCACACTGCCAGATCTCAAAACTTACTATACAGCCACAGTAGTCAAAACTGCCTGGTATCAGTACAATGACAGACACATTGACCAATGGAATAGAATTGAGAACCCAGAAATAGATCCATTGATCTATGGTGAACAAATCTTTGATAAAGGGCTAAAATCCATTAAATGGGGGAAGAGATTGTTTAACAAACGGTGCTGGCAAAACTGGATATCCATTTTCAGAAAAATGAAACAAGATCTGTACCTCATGCCATACACAAAAAGTAACTCCAGATGGATCAAAGACTTAAATGTGAAACCTAAAACTATGAAGTTCCTTAAGGAAAAACAAGGGGCAAATTTAGGGACCCTAACAACAGCCATTCCTTGGAAGGAAGGTTGGGCAATCTACTTTCGTAGTGATACTGCCTTGTTTTGAGTCGCATCCAACTTGATGGCACACAACAACAACAACAATATATGGCATAAATAGACTATCAAGCATAACCCAAAATACACAAACAGCAGAAGATACACCAGATGAATGAGACCTTCTAAAAATTAAATTTTTATGTGCTTCCAAAGACTTCTCCAGAAAAGTCAAAAGAGAACCTAGAGATTGGGAAAAAATATTTGGCAATGACTTATCTGACAAAGGACTTATCTCTAGAATTTGCAGAAAACTCCAGCACCTCAACAACAAAAAGACAAATAATCCAATTAAAACATGGGCAGAAGACACGAATAGACACTTCACCAAAGAGGATATTCAGGTGGCCAACAAACATGTGAAGAAATGCTCATGATCATTAGCCATTAGAGAGATGCATATCAAAGCAACAAGGGATACCATCTTGGTCCAGCTCTAGTGGCAAAGTTCAACAAGACAGAAAAAAACAAATGCTGGTGAGGATGCAAAGAAATTGAGACTCTCATACATGGGTGGTGGGAGTGTTAAATGATACAACCACTGTGGAAAGCAGTATAGCGATTTCTTAAGAAGCTGGAATTAGAAATACCATTTGACCCAGTAATTCCATTTCTAGGTATATATCCTAAAGAAGTGAGAGCCAAGACAAGAACAGATATATGCACACCCATGTTTATCGCAGTACTATTTACAATAGCAAAGAGATGGAAACAACCTAGGTGCCCATCAACAGAATAATAGATAACCAAACTATGGTACATATACATAATGGAATACTATGCAGTCCTAAAGAAAACCATAGAATCTGCAAAACACTGCATAATGTGGATGAACTTGGAGGACATCAACCTTAGTGAAATAAGTCAATGACAGAAGGACAAATATTTTATTAGTCTGTTATTGTAAAAAGTCAAGGGAACATTTATATATGGAAGGAAATTTTCTTTGTTGGTTATCAGGGGTGGGAGGAAACAGGAAGGAACACTGTTAGGTAGAGACAAGTATTGATTTGGGTGAAGAGAAGACCAATGTACTGAATGTGAGTGATCAACACAGTGGCATTGAGGAAGAAGAAAACATAGAGAGGTTCATGGGAGGTACAGACAACAAAGATGAATCCTTTTGCACATATAGTACTGCATTGTCAGTGAAGGCAAACATGAATATATGGATGGACAGGCTGAACTATTAGGTATGTCTATGCAGGGGGGAGTGTGCCCATGACCATGTATAGGATTGGCAGACAATGTTTGTACAAGTGTATTTGTATGTTCTGTAAGAATGTCCAAGTATATAGTGGAGCTGACAAGGGACAAGGTTGTAGTCACTTCTTGGCCACAGCCAGCTACCCATAGGGAGTAAGTAGTTAGACCTGTGGGATCCAGACCATAGTGGCAGGAGACATCAAGCTCAATTGGCATAACCTACACAAAAACATTGTTCCACATCCTATTTTGGCAAGTAGTAACTGGAATCTTAAAGGCTTGCAAACAGCCATCTAGATGCAACGATGGTTCTCTCTTTATCCATAGCAAAGAATAATGAAGAAAACCAAAGACACATAGAAACAATTTGTCCAAGAGACTGGTAAAACATACAATCCTCAAACTATATGACTATGAGACTAGAACTAGGTGGTGCCTGGCTACCGTCGTCAACCACATGGAGGGGGATCCGTGTAGGAGAACCTGGATAGAATGGGAGAACAATGTGGAACAAAACTCAAAATCATTAAAAAAAAAAAAAAAAGGACTAGGTTTGCTGGTCTGATAGAGCCTGATAGAACTACTGAGATTGGCCCCTAGCTGCCCTTCCGGTCTGGAATTGAAGCCCTTCCTGTGGCTTTCAGCCAAACAAAAGATAGGCATATGAGCTGAACATTTACATTAGGTAGATATACTCCTTAAAGAGATCAATCATGGAGCAATAGAAGGGCTGTATATCCACAGGGAGAGCTCGGTGGGCAGGAGTACATGAGAGGGAAGGACACAGGGAAGAGGTAACTATGGGAAGGAAGTGGGAGGGGAGCTGTCGCATTGTGAGAAATTGCAGTGAATGTCTTGAGACAAAGTATATGTGAGCTGCTGTGTGGAAAGTGAATTTGCTTTGTAAACTTACACCCGAATCACAATCAAAAAAGAAAGAAAGAAGAAAGAAAAAAAAGAAAAAGAAAGAAAGAAAGAAAAATCAGACATCATATCGCATTGGGCAAATCTCCTGTAAAAGACCTCTTCAAAGTGTTAAGAAGCAAAGATGTGACTTTGAAGACTAAAGTGTATCTGTCCTTAGCCATGGCATTTTCAATTGCCTCATATGCATGTGAAAGCTGGGCAATGAATAAGGAAGACCAAAGAAAAGTTGATGCCTTTGAATTGTGATGTTGGTGAAGAATACTGAAAATACCATAGACTGCCAGAAGAGGGAACAAATCTGCCCTGGAAGAATCTTCTGCAGTCAGAATGCTCCTTGGAAGTGAGAATGGCCAGACTTCGTCTCATCTACTTTGGTCATGTCAGACGGGACCATTCCTTGGAGAAGGATGTCATACTTGGCAAAGCAGAGGGTAAGCAAAGAAGAAGACCCTCAATGAAATGGAATGACGCAGTGGCTGCAATGATGGGCTCAAGCATAGCAAGGTTTGTGAGGACAGCACAGAGCTGAACAATGTTTCATTCTGTCATATATAGGGTCGCCATAAGCTGGAGCCAACTCGATGGTACCTGAAAAGAACAACATGTGATAGGACAAGAAAGTAAAAGGTCAATGGTAGAATCCAGGCAGTGGGCATATGGATATTCACTGTGAAATTCTTCTAGCTTTTTTGTAGATTTGAAATTTTTCATAATAAAAATGTTGAAAGAAAAAGAACCTTCATATGCAGAATAAATGCTTCTCTATGGATTTGTCCACATACCACTGATAGTCACTTGTGATTATTAATTCTATTTTGTGTTACATAAAATTGAGAACACATTTTTGGAAAATGAAATTCATACTGGGCCACCTCTGTATTTCTATCAGTAAACACAAATTCTGCAGTGGAAATCAGAAAGTTGGGGATGTTGATTCACTCATTCCTGGCTCAAAGTCCACATTTCTCTGTGGTGAGTTTTTTCTTTTTCTTTTTCCTTCCAGTCTAGATAAACTATTTCAGGATGAAATGTCAGTGACAGCTGCCCTTTATTTCTAATTTATTTATTTATTTTTGCATGAAAGGTGATGAGAGATTAGAAACAGGCAGCAATGATAGAAAGAGGGAGAACCTTCCCTACACAGACTTTATAGACTCCATTGTCTTCTGTTATTTCTTACTGGTTTCTGCCACTACTTACTAATTCTTTGGAAAGGAATAAGAAACATGTGTTGAATTTTCAAAGGAAGGTGGATTATACATTTGATTCATAAGGGAGTGGATTATAACCCACACTTATTGGACTTTTTATTTTTTATTTCTGATTGAGTTGCTTTTGTGCACTAAGTGGAAAGGTAGCTACTAATTATTAGAAGGGAAAGGTTAGAGGCATATTTAGGGTATGGCAGGTATGGCACATGCCCTAGGTGCCACTGGGGGGGCACCAATGAGCAGTTTCTATTCCCCCTCACAGTTTCCATCAGCAGTTATGAGAGATCATTTAGTAATTTAAAACTAATTGCCACAGATGCTATTTTTCTGTAGATTCACCTCTGGGAGAGATAGAACAGGTCCTCTTCGCAGTGCCTAACTCTCCTACTTTTCCCAGAAAGCTGAAGGTCCCCCCGCTCCCGCCCGGAATCAAAGGCATTTGTAGTCCAAAAGAAGAAAGAGAGATTCCTGGAAAGTAGTTAGAATGCACAGTAGAAAGCAAACTAGAAGCCCTGCCTCTTGTGTGTGAGATCCTCAGACAGAGAGGGATAGAAGGGAGTTGGATGAACCTGGAATTCAGGGATAAGATTGGAAACAGGGATATTAATTTGGGAATCATCAGTGCCTGAAAGATATTTAAAACTCCTGGGGCAATAGTTTGCACTTGACTAGTGAGCTAAACGTTGCTGTTTGAACCTGTTGCGTTTCAATATAGTACCAAGAGTGGGGTGCTGCTCTAACAGACACCTAAAATATGGAAATAGTTTTGCAATTAGGTAATGGGCAGGGGCTGGAAGAGTTTTAAATTGCCTAATGCTAAAATCCTAGATTGCCTTGAAAATACTGTTGACAGAATTGTGGATGTCAAAGGCAATCCTGGTGATGGTTCAGAAGGAAGCGAGGAGAGCTAACTCTGGAGATGATATAGACAGTGAGAAGCAGCAGTAGACAAGTGGCAGCAGCAGAACCCGGAAATTGTCAGGAGATGGAGCAGGAGATTACCCATGGAGCAAGAGAGTTGAGTGCTTCCAAATCTGGGATCTACTTCTGTAAAGATTACAGCCAAGAAAACCATATAGAGTAGTTCTATTCTGTAATACACGGGGTTGCCATGAGTTGGAATAGATTCCATGGCAATAGGTTATTTTTTGGTTTAGAAAGTATAGATGGAGAAGAGGGGATCCCAAAGGAGAGAGGAGCCCAAGAATTATGTCTTAATTTTTATGTTTTCCTGCACAAAAGAGTATTGAAAATATTTTCTGATGTCTACAACCTGTGAGGTTGACTACAGGCACTTCGTCTTTTCTCTACTTGATTCTCCAGTATTTACCTTTTATCCCAGACCCTCAAAGACAGATTTACCTCCATAGCCTACTAATCTCTAGACTAGTTGATGATAATGAATTAATAGGTACAAATATTTCTAGTAAGTTGCCATTTTGGAAAGAATAATTTAAACTATAAACAATGTGGGCCAGGCAAAGGAGAATGGATAATGCAAATTCTTCTCCATGAAGGGTTGAGGATGGTGGTGGGAATCCTGAAACAAATTCCAAATTTTTCACTTAGAATCTGATGGTCTAGAGTAACATATGTTAGGGATGGGATCTTATGACCTAAATCTTAGGTAGGAGACAAGCGGGACACTCCATAAATCATGGTCTGAAAAGTAGGCCAGATAGGGGGCCAAAAACTCCACCAGGATATCTATGTTACAGTCTTGAGGCAGAATCCTTTTCTGTTGAGAAAACTTTCTGCACTGGAGGCTTTCAAATGATTGGACGAGGCCTACCTACATTATGGAGAGTAATCTATTTCACTCATGTTCAACTGATTGTGAATGTTAACTGCATGTAAATACCTTAATAGGAACATCTAAACTAGTGTTTAGTGGGCCAGTAGTGGGTCATTGGAAGAATGTTCACCTTCTATGTCAGAAACCCAGTGCACCCCAGGTTTAGCGGCCACCAGTTGGTCAATGGAGGCTTGTGTGTTGCTGTGATGCTGAACACATTTCAGAGGAGCTTCCAGACTAAAAAACTAAGAAGAAAGGGCTACTCATCTACTGCTAAAAATCAGCCAATGAAAACCCTATGGATCACAATAGTCCAATCCCATTGTGAATGGTGTCTCCACGAGTTCAGTCTCCAACTTAACAGCAGCTTACAACAGACTGGTGTTTGACCAAACAACTGGACACCATAGCCTGTTATGTTGTTGTTGTTAAGTGCCGTCGAGTCGTTTCCAACTCATAGCGACCCCATGCACAGCAGAACGAAACACTGCCCGATCCCGCACCAGCACCACAATCCCTGCTATACTCGAGCCCATCATCGCAGCCACTGTATCAATCCATCTCGTTGAAGGCCTCCCCCTCTTTCGTCGACCCTCCACCC
>NW_006921858.1:2087642-2094341 GCF_000298275.1 Orycteropus afer afer | reverse complement strand
CCTGGAGGAAGTGCAGCCAGAATGCTCCTTGGAAGCAAGAATGGCCAGACTTCGTCTCACCTATTTTGGTCATGTTGTAAGAAGGGACCATTCCCTAGAGAAGGATGTCATGCTTGGTAGGGTGGAGGGTCGCCGAAAGAGGGGGAGGCCTTCAAGGAGATGGAATGATTCAGTGGCTGCAATGATGGGCTCAAGTATAGCAAGGATTGTGGGGCTGGCGTGGGATCGGGCAGTGTTTCGTTCTGCTGTGCATGGGGTCACTAGGAGTTGGAAACGACTCAACAGCACTTAACAACAACAACAAAGCAATTTACTATCATGGGGGTTATTTCTAACCAAAAATTACATTTAAATTAGAAATATGTACTTTCCCTATTATTATTACATTTAAATTAGACATATGTATTTTCCCTATTATCACAATTTAGAACTTATTTCTTGTGTACAGCAGTCCTGGCTTTGTAGTGGTGAAAGCTCCTTTGCCCTCTCCCCATCCTGGATTTCAATAAAAATTCCTCGTAACGAGTAACTGAATGGTGTCATGGCTCGAAGTCTAGTGCTCTTCCCTACCCCAGGCTTAAAGGTTGGTGAATGGTACAAAGAAAATATTAATAAACACCTAAGACTATTTCTGTATCTATCACTCTTTATTTCTGTGTCTATGCCCTTATTATATTTCCCTCTGAGCTACACTTTAAAATGAGGATACTAATACCTAGCCAATAGTTTTGTTATGGGCTTGACAGAAAAAATGTACGATAAAGAGCTTTATCTACTTCTATACATTTTACATGTTTACGTCATCTTTGTCTCTCTATATCTGCTTGTTTTTGCCTTGCTTATCCTAAGTTGTCTCTGTGTGTGTGTTCAATGTGTGCCCTTGCACATGTTTTTTTGAGATGGTTGCAGGGTCTGACTGCTGTCTTTTGTCCTCTGTATGCTTGTTTTTCTCTTTCAACCCTCTGCCTTCTTGTTTTGCATTAATCTTTCCTTTTTTCCCCTTCCTTCCAACCCTTTATATCTTCTTTCAATTCATTATTTCTTAACAGTTGTAATATAAAATGAAACATTTCTAGTATTTGTTATATTTTAAATAGAGTTTTATGTTCACTGTGTTCAATTTCAAAAGATAGTAAAAGAGAAAATTAAAATAATCACATGTATGTGGTATAACCCTCAAAAGACACAAACGTGTTATTATTGTAGTTGTTAGGTGCCATCAAATTAGTTCCTACACATAATGACACTATGTGCAACAAAATACAACAAAATGAAACACTGACCTATACTTTGCCAACCTCACAATCATTGCTATGTTTGACCTCTTTACCATAGCCACTGTGTCAATCCATCTCATTTAGGGTCTTCCTCTTTTTCACTGACCCTGTACTTTGCAAAGCATGATGTTCTTCTTCAGGGACTGATCCTTCCTGATAACACATCCAAAGTACATGAGACAATGTTTTCCCATCCTCTCTTTTAAAGAACATTTCAACTGTACTTCTTCCAAGACAGATTTATTTGCTCTCTGACAGTCCATGGTATGTTCAATATTCTTTGCCAACACCATAATTCAAATGCATCAATTTTTCTTCAGTCTTCCTTAGTCACTATCCAGCTTTTGCATACATATAAGGTGATTGAAAATTCTATGGCTGTGGTCAGGCACACCTTTGTCCTCAAATTGACATATTTGCCTTTTAACAGTTTAAATAATTTTTTTTTTTTTTTGCAGCAGATTTGTCCAATGTGATATATCATTTGATTTCTTGAATACTGCTTCTATGGATGTTGACTGTGGATCCAAGTGCAGTAAAATCCTTGACAATGTCAATATTTTCACTGTTTATGTAATGTTGCTAATTGGTCCAGTTGTGAGGATTTTTGTTTTCTTTATGTTGAAGTGTAATCTATACTAAAGGCTATAGTCTTTGATCTTCATCAGTAAGTGCTTCAAGTCTTCTTTGCTTATATATCATTTGCGTATCAAAGGTAGTTAATGAGTCTTCCTCCAAACTTGATGGTGTATTCTCCTTCATATAGTACAGCTTCTCTAATTACTTGCATACAGATTAAATAAGTATGGTGAAAGGAAACAACCCTGACACACACCTTTCCTGATTTTAAACCACACAATATCCACTTGTTCTATTCAAATGACTGTCTCTTGGTCTACCTACCATTTGAACGTAATTCAGTGTTCTGGAATTCCTATTCTTTGCAATGTTGTTCATAATTTGTTATGATCCATGTAGTAAAAAAAAAAAAAAAAAAAAAAAAAAACACCACAGGTAAACATCTTTCTAGTGTTCTCTGCTTTTACCCAAGATCTATCTGACATAAGCAATGATATCCCTTGTTTCACATTCTCTTCAGAATTTCTGGCAATTTCCTATTGATGTACTGCTCCAACTGTTTTTGAATTATTTTCAACAAAATTTTACTTACATGTGACATTAATGATATTGTTTAATAATTTCCACATTTTGTTGAGTTACATTTCTTTGGAATAGACATATATAGGATCTCTTCCATCAGTTGGCCTGGTAAATTTCTTGGCATAGTTGAGTAAGCTCTTCCAGCATTGCACCTGTTACTTGAAATATCTCTATTGGTTTTCCATCCATTACTGGAGTCTTATTTTCTGGCAGTGCCTGCAGTGCAACTTGGACTTCTTCCTTCAGTACTATTAGTTCTTGATCACATGCTACCTACTGAAGTGATTGAATGTAAACCAATTCTTTTTGATACAGTGACTGTATTACTTCCATTTTATTTTGATGCTTCCCAGGTCACTCAAAATTTTGCCCATCGAATTCTTCAATATTGCAAATCAAGGCTTGAATTTTCTGTTCAGTTTTTCAGCTTGAGAAATGCCAAGTGTACTCTTCTCCTTGGTTTTCTATTTCTAGGTCTTTGCACATTTCATTATAATACTTGGTTTTCTTGAGCTGCCCTTTGAAATCTTTTCAGCTCTTTTACTTCATATTTTCTTTTGTTTGCTTTGGCTACTCCATATTAAAGAGCAAGTTTCAGAGTCTCTTCTGACATCCATTTTGGTATTTTATTTCTTTCTTCTCTTTTCAATGACCTTTTGGTTTTTTTCATATAGGATGTCCTTAATGTCATCTCATACCTCACCTGGCCTTTGGTCATTAGTGTTCAATGTATCAAATCTATTCTAGAGATGGGGAAGAACAGTGATACAAAGAATACTAAGTCTGTCTTTTAGTCCTGAATGTTTCAGTCTACCATTTATCCTTTTCTATAATTTCTTAAAAGAGCCTTGGTGACTCAGTGGTTAAAGTACTCAGCTGCAAACTGAAAGTTTGGTGGTTTGAACCCACCAGGTACTCTGTAGAAGAAAGATTTGACCATCTGCTTTCATAAAAATTACAGCCTTGGAAACCCTACCTGGCAGTTCCACTTTGTCCTATAGGGTTGCTGTGGTCAGAATCTACCTGACAGCAGTGGGTTTGGTTTGGTTTCCAGAGGTTATATATCTCTCTATCTATCATCTCTCTTTCCCCTCTGGAGGGGAAAGGAAAGGAAAACCAGGGCATTCAGGACAGAGCAAGCAAGTGGCAGAGGGATCCAGGTAAGGGGAGGAACCCAGGCCCCAGCCTTGAAGCAGCAGGTAAAGTGGAGGGGAAAGGAAAGGAAAACCAGGGCATTCAGGACAGAGCAAGCAAGTGGCAGAGGGATCCAGGTAAGGGGAGGAACCCAGGCCCCAGCCTTGAAGCAGCAGGTAAAGTGGAGGGGAAAGGAAAGGAAAGCCAGGGTGTCCAGGAGAGAAGAAGCAAGCGGCAGGGATCCATGTAAGGGGAGGGTGGAAAGGTTTTGAACTAAGGGAGTTTAGTTTTGACCTAAGGGAGACAAACTTGTTTGTTGGTTTTTCATACTGTGGTGGTGTGTTGCTGCAAGGCTTGAGGCTGTGCCACTGTTGTTTCAAATGCCACTGGGGTTGCACATGATGCACAGGTTTCAGTGCAGCTTGCAGACAGACTAGGAAGAAGGAAGGGACCATCCACTTCTCAAAGAATTGGCCAGGAGGAACCTTATGAAAGCAGAGAAGCAGTGTCTGTTACAATACTAGGCAACTATATGAATAGCCCAGAAACATTGTCTGATACAGTGCAGGAGGAGAAGCCACTTAGGTCAGAAAGCTCTCACAATATGACTAGGAAAGAGAATCATCATCAGAGTAGAACCAATCTTACTGATATGGATAAAGTAAAGCTTTTGAGACCTCCATTTTCTGACATGACAAGACTCAAATTGAGGAGAAACAGCTGCAAACATCCATCAATAATCAGAACATGGAATGTACAAAGTATGAATCTAGGAAAACTGGAAATTTTCCAAAATGAAATGGAACACATAAAGATTGATATCTTAGACATTAGTGAGCCAAAGTGGACTATTTGGCCATTTTGAATAAGACAACCATATGATCTACTATGCTGAAAATGACAGTTTGAAGAGGAGTGGCATGGCATTCATCATCACAAAGGATATTTCAAGATCTATCCTGAAATACAATGCTGTCAGTGACAGGATAATATCCATATGTCTACAAGGAAGACCAGTTAATATGACTATTATTCAAATTTATGCACCAACTACCAAAGCCAAAGATGAGGAAATTGAAGATTTTAATCAACTTCTGCAGTCTCAAATTGACCAAACATGCAATCAAGATGTGTTAATTATCACTGGTGACTGGACTGCAAAAGTTGGAAACAAAGAGGAATCACTGGTAGTTGAAAAATTTGGCCTTGGTGACAGAAATGATGCTTGAGATTGCATGATAGAATTTTGCAAGACCAATGAGTTATTCATTGCAAATATCTTTTTTCAACAACATAAATGGTGGCTATACATATGGACTTCACCAGATGGAATACACAGGAATCAGAATGACTACATCTGTGGCAAGAGGTGATGGAGAAGCTCAATATCTTCAGCCAAAACTAGGCCAGGAGCTCATTGTGGAACAGACCATCAACTGCTCATATACAAGTTCAACTAGAAGTTGAAGACAATTAAAACAAGTCTACAAGAGCCAAAATATGATCCTGAATATGTTGTTGTCAGGTGCCATCAAGTCATTTCCGACTCATAGCGACCCTTCACCTTACCAAGCATGACATCCTTCTCTGGGGAATGGTCCCCTCTGACAACATGACCAAAGTAGGTGAGACAAAGTATGGCCATTCTAGCTTCCAAGGAGCATCTCGGCTGCACTTCCTCCAGGACAGATCTTTTGGCAGTCCATGGTACCTTCTTTTGGCAGTATATGGTACCTTCAGCATTCTTCACCAGCACCACAATTCAAAAGCATCAACCCTTCTTTGGTCTTCCTTATTCATTGTCCAGCTCTCACATGCATACGAGGTGATTGGAAATATCATGGCTTGTGTCAGGTGCACCTTAGTCCTTAAGGAAACATCCTTGCTTCTCAGCACTTGAAAGAGTTCCTTTGCAGTTGACTTTCCCAATGCTACACGTCATCTAATGTCCTGACTGCTGCTTCCATTGGCATCGATTGTAGAAGCAAGCAATGTGAATTCTTTGACAACCTCAATCTTTTCTCCATTTATTGTAATGCTGCTCATTGGTCCAGTTGTGAGGATTTTTGTCTTCTTTATGGTGAGATGTTATCCATACTGCAGACTGTCTTCCTCAATCTTCATCGGTAAGTGCCTCAAGTCATCCACACTTTCAGCAAGCAAAGTTGTATCATCTGCGTATCTCAGGTTGTTACTGATTCTTCCTCCAATTCTGATGCCATGTTTTTCTTCATATAGTCCAGCTTGTTGGATTATTTGCTCAGCATATAGATTGAATAAGTATGGGGAAAGGATACAACCCTGACACATTCCCTTCCTGATTTTAAACCACTCAGTGTCCCTTTGTTCCATTTGAACAACCTCCTCCTGGTCAAGGTACAGGTTCCTCATGGATACAATCAAGTGTTCAGGAATTCCCATTCTTCTCAATGTTATCCATAATTTGTCATGTCCACACAATCAAATGTCTTTGTGTAGTCAATAAAGCACAAGTAAACATCTTTCTGGTATTCTTTGCTTTGAGCCAAGATCCACCTGACAGCAGGTATGATATCCCTTGTTCCACATCCTCTTCTGAATCCAGCTTGCACCTCTGGAAGTTTTCTATCAAGATACTGCTGCAATCATTTTTGAAATATTTTCAGTAAGATCCTACTGGTGTGCGATATTAATGATATTGTTCTATAATATCCACATTCTGTGGGATCACCTTTCTTTAGAATGGGTACAAATATGGATCTCTTACAGTCAGTTGGTCAGGTAGCTGTCTTCCAAATCTCTTGGCATAACTGAGTGAGTGCCTCCAGTGTGGCATTCATTTGTTGAAATATCTCTATGGGTATTCTGTCAATCCCCAGAGCCTTGTTCTTCACTAATTCTTTCATTGCAGCTTTGACTTCCTCCTTCAGTACCATTGGTTCTAGATCATATGCCACCTCCTGAAATGGATGAAGATCGACCAGTTCTGTTTGATACAGTGACTCTGTGTATTCCTTCCATCTTCTTTTGATGTTTTCTGCATCATTCAGTATTTTGCCCTTAGAGTGTTTCAATATTGTAACTCGAGGCTTAATTTTTTTCCTCAATTCTTTCAGCTTGAGAAATGCTGAGCCTGTTCTTCCCTTTT
>NW_006921858.1:2061651-2086922 GCF_000298275.1 Orycteropus afer afer | reverse complement strand
CAGAAGTTGATAAAAATCTTCAATTTCCTCATCTTTGGCTTTGGTGGTTGGTGCATAAATTTGAATAATAGTTGTACTAATGGGTCTTCCTTGTAGGCATATGCATATTATCCTGTCACTGACAGCATTGTACTTCAGGACAGATCTTGAAACATCCTTTGTGATGATGAAGGCTACGCCATTCCTCTTTAAACTGTCATTGCTGCCGTAGAAGATCATGTGGTTGTCTGATTCAAAATGGCCAAAACCAGTCCATTTCAGCTCACTAAGACCTAGGATATCAATTTTTATGCATTCCATTTCATTTTTGACAACTTCCAATTTTCCTAGATTCATACTTCGTACATTCCATGTTCCAATTATTAATGCATGTTTGCTGCTATTTCTCCTCAATTTGAGTGGTGCCATGTCTGCAAATGGAGGTCTCAAAAGCTTTACCTTATCCATATGAGTAAGGCTGATTTTACTCTGATAATGCAGCTCTTTCCCAGTCCTACTTTGAGAGTTTTCTAAGCTAAGTGTCTCATCTTCCTCCTTTGTATTTGACAATGTTTGTGGACTATTCATAAAGTTGTGCAGTAATGTATCAGATAGTGTTTCTCTGCTATTCATAAGGTTTTCCCTGGCCAATTCTTTGAGAAGTGGATGGCCTCCTCCTCTTCCTAGTCTGTCTCAGTTTGTAAGTCGGGCTGATACCTGTGCACCATGTGTACCCCACTGGGTTTGAAATACCAGTGGCACAGCCTCAAGACTCACACCAACATGTCACCACAGTAGGACAAACTGACAGACAAATTTATCTCCCTTAGCTGTTAGAAACCTCCAACCACCCTTACCTGGATCCCGATGGCTGACTCCTCACTCTATTCTGGTCCCCTTTGCCTTTTCTGTCCTTTCCCTGCCTTCCTGCCTCACTGCTTGTGGGCTGTGGCCTGGGTTCCCTCTCCTCACCTCGGTCCCTGTGGCTGACTTCTTGATCTGTTCTTCAATATAGCCCACTTGAATTTAGAGACCATCTAAAGAATAGATTTGATGCACTGAACACTAATGACCAAAACCCGGAAGAATTGTGGAATGACATCAAGAGCATCCTCCATGAAGAAAGTAAGAGGTCATTAAAAAGATGAGAAAAGACATTCAAAATGGAGTCTTGTCAGTAATCACCACGTTATTTCTGTCTAGCATCTTATTGCTTGAAAAACTAGGTACAGCAGTTTGAATTAGGGATTTTGGTGCTCTGAACAGCTCACTGAGTCAGAGTGTACCAAACTCAGAGGAGTAGAATTAGAGGAAAGGCACAGGGAAAAAAACTAAAGAAGAATTACTCTGCAGAATGTGGACAGGTAGCCGAGAAAGGCCATTAGAGACTTCCATCGGGGCGTGACCAGCAGGCAAGAAAGGCCATCTGAGACCTCCCTGGGTCAAGGCATATTAGGGACCACACCAGCATACCAGTGATCACCCCAAGGATCTACCTTCAGCACCTGATTTTATTGGAAACTTGGGTCAGCTAGGTGAAAACAGGCACAGCCAGCACCACTGAAACCCAAGCAGAGAACCCATTGGTGCTACAGGAGGGTGGGCTCACTCCCCCCTGAGTGGGTCACTGAATAGGCATGGGTCAGCTTAGTGGCACTGAGAGGTCTGCACTTGACTTTACCACTAATATCAGGACCACAGATTACTAGTAGGCACTCTCCCGTCTCCAGCGCAGCTGAAACCAAGTGCATCTTTGGCATCACAGGTGGGTGGTCTCACAGACAACCTCCTAAGCCAATCGTGGTCTGGGTGGGTTGGGCTGGCACTGTGAGCAGGCAGGGCAGAGAGAACAATCCGTGGCCCATCACGGACCTGGGAAGTTGCTTTTGGTCAGCTTTTTGGCACTGAGGGGCTCGGGAACAGGGTCTTTGCATGTGTCTGAGCCTGGCAGAAAGTGGCAACACCCTCACAGCTGGAATCTTTCCTGAAATTGAGCCAAGGGCCTGTAAATAACAATATGATGTCATCAGTAGCAGCCTGCTCAAAGCCCTACAAACCAACCTAGCAACAGCAAGCTTTCCTTTTTCTACTCCCACCTTTCCCACCAATAACTTCACTTATTCAATAGAAGAAACCACATTCAGTCAACATAAAACCTCCTGGTTTGAACTCTAAACTCTCTCTATGACAAACAGAAACTCATATCCACATTCCACAGTGGTTCCACCATCGCAAAGAAAATTGCAGAGTGACCCGGCATATCTGAATTAATAATAAAATAAAGTAAAATAAAATACATCAGCTTTACCTTTTTCAAAATATTAAACCATAAAACCAAGACAAAAAATATCAACATGTAACCAACAGTTAAAGACAACCTCAAAATGCCTAGGGAACAACAGGTAACCTCAAATCAAACAACAACAACAACAAAAAAAAAAAAACCCAAAAAACAGGATAAGGCATTAGAAGTAAAACCACAAACAAAGGTCTCATTATACATGGAGGAAGAGGAGGCAATGGAATTATTTGAGAAGGAACTTAGAACATATGTTTACAGAGCTATACAAGAGCCTAAAGGAAACCCCAAACAGAAACAAGGACAACACAGACAGTCCCCTGGAGGAACTCAGGAAAATCATTCAGGAGCAGAATAATAAGTTAATGCAGAATCAGAACTCATACAAAAACAGCAGTTAGAAATGCAGAAGATGAGTACTGAAATGCAGAATATGAGTACCCAAATGACAGAATTACACAACACAGTAGAAGCACAAAAGAGTAGGTTAGAACTGGCTGAAGTACGCATATCCCAACTAAAAGACAAATCCCTGGACACTAGCCTGTATGAAGAAAAATCAGAACAAAGATTTAAGAGAAGTGAAGAGAACCTAAGAATTATATGCAATGACATGAGAAGAAACAATATAAGACTTATTGGAATTTCAGAACAAGAAGAGGTGGAAAAGACCACTGAGAAAATTGTGGAAGACCTGCTAACAGAAAACATCTGCCATATCATAAAGGAAGAAAAGATATTTGTCCAAGAAGCTCATAGAACCCCACACAAGGTAGATCCCAAGAGAAAAACACTGAGGTATATTATAATCAAACTTTCCAAAACCAAAGACAAAGAAAAAAATTTGGGAGCTGTCTGGGAAAAAGGAAATATTACTTATAATAATCAAACAGTTTGGCTGAGCTCTGATTACTCAGAAGAAACCATGCAAGCAAGAAGGCAATGGAATGGTATATATTAAACACTGAAGGAAAAGAACTTCAAACCAAGAATCCTGTATCCAGCCAAATTATCCATCAAATATGAGGGTGAAATCAAGGTTTCTCAGACAAACAGAAATTAAGGGATTTTGTGAAAACCAGACCAATCCTACAAGAAATGCTTAAGCAAGTCCTTTCAATAGAGAACCCACAACAGAAAAAAAAAAAAAAAAAAAAAAAAACCTGAGGATATGTGGTATCAACACTAAAACCAAATCAAAAATTGATACTCAAAATAAGTCCATAGAACATTGTACCTTAAAAACCAAGGAACTCAATCAGCACACAACAACAGTAACTGACCTATCAGAGGGAATAAAACTTCTAGGTAGAGACCCTCAAATGGAGAGGAAAACAGGACAATGTCTTTGCAGTATGCACTGTTCTAAAAATGTAGAGACAAATATATACTCCAAGGTAACCACGGAGAAAAGTAGCAATTCTTCTAAGCAAATTCAGAAAGAAGGAAAACATATGTGTTTAATAAGCACAAAACCAATTATAAAGAAGAAAAAGGAGAAAGCATTAGCCAACAAACTGAACTCAGCACAGAAAAATATAAGGACCAAAGGAACACCAACAACATGACAAAAAAACACAGTAGAATGACAGCAATAAATTCATACCTATCACTAATTATACTCAATGTGAATGGACTCAATGCACCTATCATGAGAAAGAGAGTGGCAGACTGGATAAGAAAAGAAGACCCATCAATATGCTGCCTACAAGAGACCCACCTTAGACACAAAGATAAAAACAAATTAAGAGTTAAGGGATGGAAAAGAATATACCAAGCCAATGGAAACCAAAAAAGGGCAGGAGTAGCAATATTGATTTCTGATAAAATAGACATTAAGGTGAATAACATCATAAGGAATAAGGAGGGACATTTTATGATGCTGAAAGTGTCAATTGACAAAGAAGATGTTACAATAATAAATATTTATGCACCCAGTGAAAGTGCTCCAAAATATGTGAAGCAAATATTAGTTGAATAAAAAGGGATAATAGACAACTCTACAATTGTAGTAGGAGACTTTAACACACCACTTTCAAGGAGGGACAGGTCAACTGGAAAAAAACTCGACAGCATAGTGCCTAAGGCACCTGACTACTAACTAGAAGGCTGGTGGTTCAAACCCACCAGCCACTCCTCGGAAGGAAGATGGGGCAAATCTACTTCCATAGTGGTACTGCTTCGTAAACCCAAGGAGGGGTCGCTTATGAGTCGGGTCCTACTCGATGGCTCATGCCAATCAACCAACCAGGATACAGAAGAACTCAACAGTATACTCAACCAACTGGACCTCATAGACGTTTACAGAGCATCTCACCCAACAAAAATACAATTCACATTCTTTTCCAGTGCACATGGATCTTTCTCCAGAATAGACAAATGCTAGGACATAAAACAACAATATATTCAAAAGCATTGAAATACTGCAAAGCATCTTCTCGGACTACAATGCTATAAAACTAGAAATTAATAATAGGAAGAGCAAGGAAAAAGCATCAAACATATGGAAGCTGAACAACTCACTGCTTAAAAACTACTGGGGTACAGAACAGATAAAAAATGAAGTAAAAAAGTTCCTAGAAACTAATGAGAATGAAGATACATCATACCAAAACCTGTGGGACACAGTGAAAGCAGTACTCAGAGGACAGTTTATAGCAATAAATGCATACATCAAAAAAGAGGAAAGAAACAAAATCAACACTCCAATTAATCAACTTCAACAATTAGAAATAGAATAACAAAAGAATGCTACAGTATCTAGAAGCAAGGAAATAATAAAGATCAGAGCAGAAATAAATGAAACAGAAAACAAAAAAACCATAGAGAAAATTAACAAAACAAAGAGCTGGTTCTTTGAAAAGATTAATAAAATTGATAAACCATTGGCAGACTTAACAAAAGAAAAGAAAGTGAAGATCCAAATTACAAGAATTGTAAACAAAAATGGTGTAATCACAGCAGAGCCAACTGAAATAAAAAAGATACTGACAGAATATCATGAAAAACTGTACACCAATAGATTTGAGAACCTAGAAGAGATGAACAAATTTCTAGAATCACAAGACCTACCTAAACTATTCCACTCAGAGAGAGAAAGCTTGAACAGACCCATAACAAGGGAAAAAATTGAACAGGTCATAAAAAAACTTCCCACAAAGAAAAGCCCTGGCCCTGATGGCTTCACTGCAGAATTCTATCAAATAGTCAGAGAAGAATTGACACCTATGCTACTCAAGCTATCCCAGAACATAGAAAAAGATGGAATACTCCCAAATTCATTCTATGAAGCAAGCATAACACTAATACCAAAACCAAGGAAAGACACCACTAGAAAGGAAAACTACAGACCAGTATCACTCATGAACATAGACACAAAAATCTTTAACAAAATCCCGGCCAACAGAATCCAACAACATATCAAAAAATTAATACACCTGGACCAAGTGAGATTCATACAAGGTTTACAAGGGTGGTTCAATATCAGAAAATCAATCAATGTAATCTACCACATAAACAAAACAAAGGAAAAGAACCATACGATTATATCAATTGATGCAGAAAAGGCATTTGATAAAATCCAACATTCATTCCTGTGTAGAACTTTCAGCAAAGTAGTGATAGAAGGGAAATTCCTCAACATAATAAAGGGTATATATGCAAAGCCAACGGCCAACATCATTGTTAATGGAGAAAGACTCAAGTCATTCCCCTTAAGAACAGAAACCAGAGAGGGATGCCCTCTATCACCACTTCTATTTAACATTGTATTGGAAGTCTTGGCCAGGGCAATAAGGCAAGAAAGAGAAATAAAAGGCATACAAATTGGCAAAGAGGAATTAAAACTATCTCTATTTTCCCATGATATGATCCTATACATAGAACACCCAAGGGACTCAATAAAAAACTACTGGAACAAATAGAGAGGTTCAGCAAAGTGACAGGATACAAGATCAACATACAAAAATCAGTTAATTTCTCTATGCCAGCAAGGAGTCCTCTGATAAAGAAATAAGGAGAACAATACCATTACTATAGCTACTAAAAAGATAAAATGTCTAGGAATAAACCTCACCAGAGACACAAAATACCTATACATAGAAAAGTATAAAACACTGCTACAAGAGACAACAAGGGCACTACATAAATGAAAGAACCTACCTTGTTCATGGATAGGTAGAGTAAATATTGTGAAAATGTCAATACTACTTAAAGCAATCTATACATTTAATGAAATCCCAACCCAGATTTCAACAAAATTTTTTAAGGACATGGAAAAACTAATTACTAATTTCATATGGAAAGGAAAGAAACCTTGAATAAGCAGAGCACTTTTCAAGAAGAAAAACAAAGTGGGAGGTCTCACACTCCCAGATCTTAAGAACTACTATACAGCCACAGCAGTCAAAACAGCGTGGTGTTGGTACAATGATAGGAAGAGAGATCAAAGGAACAGAATCGAAAGTCCAGATATAGACCCATCCATCTATGGACAACTGATCTTTGACAAAGGTCCAAAACCCATTAAATGAGGAAGAGACAGCCTCTTTAACAAATGGTGCTGGCAAAACTGGATATCCACCTGTAGAAAAATGAAACAAGACCCATACCACAACCCATACACAAAAACAAACTCAAGCTGGATCAAAGACTTAAATGTAAGATCCAAAACTATAAAATTCATCAAAGATAAAATAGGGGCAAATCTGGGAGCCCTAATTTACAGCATAAATAGACTGTCAAGGGTAACCCAGAATATGTGGGAGGTAGAAGAGAAGCCAGATGACTGGGACCTTTTAAAAAATAAATTCTTGTGCACATTGAAAGATTTTGTCAAAAGGATAAAAAGATAACCTACAGATTGGGAGAAAATATTTGCCTATGACATATCTGATGAAGGACTTATCTCTAAAATCTATGGAAAACTTCAACACCTCACACTAAAAAGACAAGTAACCCAATTCACAAATGAGCAAAAGACTTGAACAGGCACTTCACCAAAGAGGATATACAGGCACCCAACAAACACATGAGAAATTGCTCATGATCATTAATCATTAGGGAGATGCAAATCAAAACAATGAGATATCATCTCACCCCAGCAATTATAGCAAAGTTCAATAGGTCAGAAAGTAACAAATGCTGGCGAGGTTGTGGAGAAATTGGAACTCTTATACACTGCTGGTGGGATTGTAAAATGGTACAACCATTGTGGAAAACGGTATGGTGCTTCCTTAAAAAACTGAAAATAGAAGTACCATTTGACCCAGCAATTCCATTACTAGCAATATATCCTAAAGAGGTGAGAGATAGCACATGAACAGACATATGTACACCTATGTTCATTGCAGCACAATTCACCATAGCAAAGAGATGGAAGCAACCTAAATACCCATCAATGGATGAGTGGATAACCAAATTATGGTATATCCACACAATGGAATACTATGCCACATTAAAGAACAATGAGGGATAATGCGAATACTATGCCACATTAAAGAACAATGAGGGATAATGCGAATCATCTCACGTGGATGAACCTGGAGGACATTATGCTGAGTGAAATAAGTCAATCACAGAAGGACAAGTACTGTATGAGCCCATTACTGTAAAAAGACAGAGAAGAGTTTGTTTGGGAAAGAGAACTCACCTAGTAGGTTACTGGAATGGGGAAGGAAGGGGAGGGACTAATTTTGGGATAGTTGGGGCCTACATGCTGACATGGTTGGGGCAGGGATATACAGGAAGGATATATGACCACCATAATAACATTAGGAAATGGGAGGACACCAAATTGTGCAATAAGAGATAGACGACAGATGCTAATACCAACCAATGTGTCCACAATTCCTCATTGCCATTAACACCAAACACCAGGCCACAGATAAACACATAAACACCTGAGATAATCAGATGAGGGTCAATGAACAGAAGTATACTCTAGATCAAGGATAGATTCAGCTGAGACTAATCTTGCACAGACACCAGTGATACAAAATACCTGCCCTTGACAGACACAGAGTAATCCCTCACAGACAACCAGACACTATGGGACAGAGATCTAATAGTTCTACTGCCTCAGTATCATAGTACTGGGGGACACCAGACTCAATTGGCACAACAAAATACATAATAGCGTTGCTTCACATCCTACATTGGTGAGTAGCTACTGGGGCTTTCAAGTGACCATATAAGATGCAGCTAACGGTCTTCTAGCATCGGAAGTGAAGAAGAACGTAAAAAAACAAACAAACAAACAAAAAACCCAAAACACAACAGACAAAGAAAAAAACAAGGGCATTTAGAAGCAATCAGCCCTAGGACACGATGGCCCTCGAGACCAGAACTAGATGGTGCCCGGCTACCAATGCCAACCACTCAGGAAAGGATCAAATCTGGAGATTCTGGATAGAGTGGGAAGGAAAACGTGGAACAAAATCCAAAAACTCAATAATGACCAGAATAACTGGTCAGATGCAATCTGGAGAGACTCCCAATACTATGGTCCTGGAATACATTCTGTGCCTGGAATAAAACTCACCCCCAGGGGTGCACTCTTAGCCCAATAGTTAACAAGGTGTACATGCAGACCACTCAACCCAGGATGATGCACACATATACTCTATGGTAATACATCCCTTAGAGCAATAGACCATGCGACACCAGAGGACCAACATTCAAACTAAGAAAATGCAGAACAAATAGGAGTGCATAAATATGAGGTGCACAGGGGGAGGGTTACAGGATAAGGAGCGGGAGGAGACTGGGCTAAGGTTGGACATGGCAAATGGGGAATGAAACTAAATGTACGCGTTACATTGAATGTAAAACAAGCTCTTAAAAAAAAAAAAAAAAAAAGATGAGAAAAAAAGAAAAGACCAAAATGGATGACAGAAGAGACTCTGAAGCTTGCCCTTGAGTGAAGAGTAGCCAAAGCAAAAGGAAGAAATGATAAGCTAAAAGAGCTGAACAGAAGAATTCAAAGAGCTGCTCAAGCAGACAAAGCTGATTACTATAATGAAATGTGCAAAGACTTGGAGTTAGAAAACCAAAGTGAGGAACACTCTCAGCATTTCTCAAGCTTAAAGAACTGAGGAAAAAATTTCAGCCTCGAGTTGCAATATTGAAAGGTTCTATGGACAAAATATTGAATGATGCAGGAAACATCAAAAGAAGATGGAAGGAATACACAGAGTCACTGTACCAAAAAGAGTTGGTAGATTTTCATCCATTTCAAGAGGTGGCATTTGATAAAGAAGTATTGGTACGGAAGAAAGAAGTTGAAGCTACACTGAAGGAATTGGCGAAGAACAAGGCTCCAGGAATTGACAGAATACCCATTGAGATGTTTCAACCAATGGACGCCCCACTGGAGGCATTCACTCGGTTATGCCAAGATACTTGGAAGACAGCTACCTGGCCAACTCACGGGAAGAGATCCATATTTGTACCCATTCCAAAGAAAGGTGATCTCACAGAATTTGGAAATTACTGAACAATACCATTAATATTGCACGCAAGTAAAATCTTACTCAAGATAATTCAAAAACAATTGCAGCAGTATATTGACAGAGAATTTCCAGAGGTGCAAGCTAGATTCAGAAGAGGATGTGGAACAAGGGATATCATTGCAGATGCCAGATGGATCTTAGCTCAAAGCAAAGAATACCCAAAAGATGTTTACTTGTGTTTTATTGACTATGCAAAAGCATTTGATTGTGTGGATCATAACAAATTGTGGATAACATTGAGAAGAGTGGGAATTCCAGAACACTTGATTGTACTCATGAGGAACTTGTACATTGACCAGGAGGCTGTCATTCAAACAGAACAACAGGACACTGCATGGTTTAAAATCAAGAAGGGAGTGCATCAGGGTTGTATCTTTTCCCCATACTTATTCAATCTATATGCTGAGCATATAATTCAAGAACCTGGACTACATGAAGAAGAACGTGGCATCAGGATTGGAGGAAGAATCATTAACAACCTGCAGTATGCTGACCACACAACTTAGCTTGCTAAAAGTGATGATGACTTGAAGCACCTACAGATGAAGATTCAAGAATACAGTCTACAGTATGACTTACACCTCAATATAAAGAAAACAAAAATCCTCACAACTAGACCTATAAGCAGCATCACAATAAATGGAGAATAGATTGAAGTTGTCAAAGACTTCACTTTGTTTGGTTCTAAAATTGATGCCAATGGAAGCAGCAGTGAGGACATCAGATGACATATAGCACTGGGTAAGTTGGCTGCGAAGGAACTCTTTCAAGTACTGAGGAGCAAAGATGTCTCCTTGAGGACTAGGGTGTGCCTGACATATTTTCAATTGTCTCATATTCATGTGAGAGCTGAACAATGAATAAAGAAGATCGAGGAAAAATTGATGCTTTTGAGTTGTGCTGGTGAAGAATGCTGAAAGTACCATGGACTGCTGAAAGAACTAACAGATCTGTCCTGGAGGAAGTGCAGCTGAAACGCTCCTTGGAAGCGAGAATGGCCAGACTTCGTGTCACCTACTCTGGTCATGTTATCAGAAGGGACCATTCCCTGGAGAAGGATGTCATGCTTGGTAAGGTGGAGGGTCGACAAAAGAGGGGAAGACCCTCAATGAGATGGATTGACACAGTGGCTGTGGCAAGGGGCCCAAGTATAGCAGGGATCACAGAGCTGGTGCTGGACTGGGCGGTGTTTTGTTCTGCTGTGCATAGGGTTACTATGAGTCAAAGATGACATGATGGTACCTAACAACAACAACATCATCTCTCTGTGTATATATGTATGTATGTTTCTGTCTGTCTACCCACCTGCTTATTTATCTGTTTCTGTCATTTATCTATCACCTATCTAAATGTATCTTTACATTTCTCATTACTGTCTATTGGAGATTGTTCTGTATCAGTTCATACAAATCCTCCTCATTTTTTTTTTTTATCTGCTACATGGTGTGATTGGGACATTTAATATTTCTGTTTTCTTCCTTCACCCTATTCTCTTATAAAAAAAAACCACCAAAGCAATACAAGTCTAAGGAAACCAATCAAAGTACATTGTACTTTGGTGTCTGTCTGCTAACTTTTGACTTAAGATCAGTGGCTACTCATAGATACTGCAGATTTCACAGAAAGCACAGACTTTCCTGGAAGACAAAGATTTAGGGCAATGACATGGTTCTTCCCAGCAATGTAGAGAGAAAAAGTGGATAATTGAGGGTGAAAATAAACCATATGATAATCTAGTATGGGTGACTCCACTGTAGAAAGTGTGCACAAACTCTGCTCTAGGCCTTCTGCTTCATGTATTAATCAGGAAAATGTGACCTGGGCTACATTCTGAGGTAACCAGGAGTAGTCATTGTAACAGGTCTGCAAAGAGTTTTGTGGCTGCTTTCTCACTTGTGATCTCATTGATCCTCACAACCACTTTGATGGTTAACTTAATGTAAAAATGGTGTTCACTCTTCTTCTTGGTTGGAAACTTTAATTAAAGGAAACTGTAGGCTCAATTGAGTAAGTTAAATGCCCATAGTTACACTGACAAGTTGGGGACTAGAACCTCTACTTTTTAATCTCTAGGGCAGTATCTTTTCCATTGAGACCCTCTGTCTTATCTAGTGCTGCTATAATAGAAATCACACAAGAAAGTGACTTTAACAAACAGAAATTTATTTTCTCGTAATTTATTAGGCTAGAAGCCTAAACAGGGAGCTGGATGTAAAAGAAGGCTTTCTCTCTGTTGGGTCTGCGTGAAGGTCCTTGTCTTTTTTCAGCTTGTTTTCCTTGACCCCTTGGTGATCTTCATGTGGCCTAGCATCTATCGTCTCACATCTCTGCTTGCTTCATTAATCTGCTCTTTCATACCTCAAAAGAGATTGACTTAAAACACTCTACACTAATACCTCCTCATTAACATAACAAAGACAACCCATTCTCAAATGGGTTAGGGATTAGGATTTATAACATATATTTTTGAGGGATACAATTCAATCCAGAACATCCTTTATGGATATTTTTGGTGCTAATTTGCCTTCATGAGGTGTTTAATATTTCCATATTTAGCCCAATTCCAGGTCCCAGAGCAGCATCCTGACTCATCCTTGCTGGCTCTCCTCTACTTGAATTCTGCAAAGCTTATACTTAGAGTTTTCTACATAGTATAAAAACCCTTCATTATAGATTGAGTTTACCCTACCCCCCAAAAAATATGCTGAAGTCCTAACTCAGATACCCAGAATGTGACTTTCGGGAAATAGAGTCTTTTATTTGAAGATATTATCAGTTAAGTAATACAGGAGTAGGGTGGGTACTAGTCCTAATGGCCTCTGATGGTGTCTTATAAAAAGGTAGGACAGACATGGAGAGATAGAGTTACCAAGGGCGAAGACTCCATATGAAGATATATCTCCAAGCTAAGGCATGCCAAGAGACACCTGGCACTTTCAGAGCTGTAAGAAATAAGAACAGTGTCCCTAGAATCTTCAGAAAGAGCACACAGCCCTATAATTGCCCTGAATTCAGATTTCCACCTCCAGAACTGTAAGAGAATAAATTTATGTTCTTTAAAGCTAACAACTTTGTGGTATTTTGATATGGAAACTCTAAGAAATTAAGACACACTTGATAACTATTTGCTTTTTAGCCATACTTAGGGTATGGTTTCAAAGTTTTGCTCAGGTGTTTATTAATTCGTCTTTTAGAGAAGGTAAGGATACACCATCCATGTTTAGTTGTAAAATCCTCAGAATCCTCTGTAAGGTGGCATACACACAGTGCATTGATTTAAATGTAGTGTTGGCCCCAGTGATGGTGAAAGGCTAATTGTCTCTGTTTGTAACAAACAGGCCTGGTGTTACAGGGCTTGGTCAAGCTCTGTTCCATAGAGACACAATCATGTCAGAGAGTTGGTTGGTTAGGGAACGTGCCCAAGGTTGATATATCTTTGTGTCACATTAGATCTTAGAAGTGACTAGCAAGATCAAAAGGAACCTTGATGGTGCAATGCTAAAGTGCTTGGCCGCTAATCAAAAGGTTGTTGGTTCCAACCCATCAGTGTCTCTGTAATTGAAAGATGTGGCAGTTTGCTTCCATAAAGATTACAGTCTAGATTACACTATGGGCAGTTCTACTCTGTCACATGTGGTTGCTATGATTAGAAAATTGACTTAAGGGCACCCAACAACCAGAACAGCAGGATCAACAGGAGATTAGTAGTACAGGTTTTCATCTTTCAGAGAAGATTAGATATTAGCTCTGGCTGTTTCTGTTTTCAAATCTTAAAGAATCTTAACTGAAAAGTTTAATACTCAAGATCAGTTTCAATTTTATGTGTAGGCTGAATGAAAGCAAGTGAGTCTCAGTAGTTATTAAGATTTATGGATACCTACTATGTGTAACCGACTGTCATGGTTTGCACATTGTTGTGATTCTGGAAGCTATGTTCACTACTGAAAATTAGCCAATGTAAACCTCATGGACCACAGAAGAATATTGTCCAATACAGTGCTGTTAGATGAATCCACTAGGTTGGAAAAAGACACTACACAACAGCTGCAACAATGGACTTGAACTTGCTGGTAGTTGTAAAAATCATGTGAGGCCAGGCAATGTTTCATTATGTTATATATAAAATTATGATGACTTGATGGCAACTGTGGTAGTTAAGTTTGTGTGTCAACTTGGCTGGGCCTGGTTGAGTGGCTGGGCAGCTGGATGTAGTATTCCCCATGATGAGACTGGTAATCAACTCCATGGTAGAATCTGCTATAAGCAGCTGAGTAGCTGCCCGAGGGATGTGGTCTGTTTTCTGTATACAAGGAAAAGCATTGGGGGATGGTCTCTAGCTTATGGCACGCTTGAACCCTGCATGTAGCCATGTCATTGTTCAGCAGCCTGCCATGCTCTGCTGACCTTGGGACTTATAATGGACTTGAATTAATGGCCTGCCTTGTGGTTTGGTAACATCGGGACTGTGCCATTTTATTTGCTGACCTTGGGCTTATTAGCCTCAGCAGCCAGTAGTTGCCTAAGTGAAGAGATGCCTCTAGCTTCAGTGGGCCAGGAGCAAGAGGCAGAGCTGAAGCCCAAGGTTGAGGGGCTTTCACACGGCCTCTAGAGTCTGGCACTTTGAACTTGGACTTAAAGCCCCCAAACTGTGAGAGAATAAACTCCTGTTTGTTAAGTCCATCCCATTTGTGGTATATTCTTGTTAGAGGAGCACTAGGTAACCAGAACAGCAACTAGCAATATTATGTGTAATGCATTGTGCAAAGCACATTATAGATATGGCCTTTAGTTTTTATAATGTCTTTACAAAGTAGATGTTATTGTAGCTATTTTATGAATAAGGAGGCTGAGAGTGAGTAAGAATAAGTAACTTGTTTAGGACTATGCAGTTAGTAGCCTGCTGCTGTGATGCTGGAAACTTCCAGACTAGGAGAAAGTAATAGGAAGAAAGTCCTGGTGACCTACTTCCAAAAATTGATCAATGAAAACCTGATGGATCACAATAGAACATTGTCTGACTCACTTGCTTTGGACATGTCATTGAGAGGGATTAGACGCTGTAGAGGGACATCATATTTGGTGAAGTTGAGGGCTAGCAAAAATGAGAGAAACAATCAGTGAGATCAATTGGCACAATAGTTTCAGTGATGAACTCAAATATGCCGGCTATTATGAAGACGACATAGGTCTAGGCAATGTTTTTTCTGTTGTGCCCAAAGTCACTATGAATCAGAGCTGACTCTGTGGCAGCTATCGCTATCTACATAAATGGATATAATCCTGTGCTATTGTAAAAATGTGTTGGTTGGTCTTCTACTGTTGTTGTTGTTGTTATGTGTAGTCGAGTTAGACCCGACTCATAGCTACCCCTCCTTGGGTTTCTGAGGCAGTATCAGTACGGAAGTAGATTGCCCAACCTTCCTTCTGAGGAGTGGCTAGTGGGTTTGAACCGCCAGCCTTCTGGTTAGCAGTCAAGTGCCTTAGGTACTATGTTACCAGAGCGCCTATCTGGTCTTCTATAGAAGTCTCATAACTCTATCATTTTTCAGAGGTGAATGCAGAATATTCAAGTGATTAGTGATTTAAAGCTGTGGCTTGAAAGTCATAAAGATGTGGTTTGAAACCAGGCTCCATCACTGTACTAGAAAATCAAAGCCAAACCAACTGCCATCAAGTTGATTCTGACTTACAGTGACCCTCATTGGGTTTACAAGGCTGTAAATTCTCACAGAAGTAGATTGCCTCATCGTCCTCCCACAGAGCAGCTGGTGGGTTTGAACCACCAACTTTCTGGTTAGCAGCCAAATGTCTTACCCACTACACCATCAGAGTTCTTTCACTGAACTAGATAGGCCAATTATTTATCTTCTCTGAGCCTTAGTTTTCTCATCCATCAACACCAATGATACATGCAGATACCTAAGAGGGTACTTTAAATGTTAAATGAGACCATGCATATAAAGTGTTCATTGTAGTTCCTGACCCAAAGTGAGTACTCAGTAAATATTAATAATATTCTTACAAAAATTCTCAAAAGCATTTTTATTTACAAATGGTGTTTCAAAAAAAAGAAAGCTGTGGAAAAAGAATAAATGGTTGTTTAGAAAACTGTGAAAATATTTTCTCTAAAAAAATTGTATTTCAGTTAGGCTTTTGAGTTACTCAAGTTGTTAAGACAACCATTTACTGAAGTAGAGCTAAATAAGTTGCAAAATCATTTGACCCCTGTTCTAGAAAGTTAGACTGGCAGAAAAATTGTGAATTTAGAAAAAAAAAATCTGTGGCTATTTGATGTTTCATTTTTATCCTTCAGACAGCATGCTGAGTCAGCCAACTACCCAGTCAATAAATATTTATGAAGGGACCTATGAAGTGAGTGGTGTGTGTGGAGGAAACAGCAGAGAAGGACATAGCCGTGGCTTCTGCTCCCATGGAGCTTATAGCCTAGTATGGAAGACAGATCCTAAGACCAATAATTACAAATAAGTAAATATGTTTAAGTATGTAAGCTTCTGTAAAGGAGAAAGATAAACATTTATTTTATAAATTGGTTCGAAGAATAGTGAGGAAACTCAAGCCGTTTCTCAGATTTTCTGGAAGAAGTCAAAGATGAAGAACTTTCTTAGAAAAGGAAAGGCCACTAATATATGAGAAAAAGCATTTGCAAAAAGTTTTTTTTTTTTAAATTTATCATAGTAAATATATATCAAACCAAACTCACTGCCGTCAAGTCAGATCTGACTCATAGTGACCCTTCCTTGGGTTTCAAGGCGATATCACTATGGAAATAGATTGCCCAATCTGCCTTCCGAGGAGTGGCTGGATGGTTTGAACCGTCAGTCTTCTGGTTAGCATCAAATGCCTTAGGCACTACGGTACCATAATTTCTTAAATATCTATCTATCTATCTATCTATCTATCTATCTATGGCACTTGACTGCTAACCAGAAGGCTGGCGGTTCAAACCCACCAACCACTCCTCGGAAGGAAGATAGGGCAATCTACGTCCGTAGTGATACTGCCTCGGAAACTCAAGGAGGGGTCGCTATGAGTCGGGTCCGACTCACGGCACATAACAACAACAACAACCTATCTATCTATTTATATATCTATATTTATATAGGAGTTCTGGTGGTATAGTGCCTATGGCGTTTATATATCTTATTTATATATCTCTATCTATCTATCTATATACCAAAAACCAAACTCACTGCTGTTGAATGGATTCTGACTCATAGCTACCCCTCCTTGGGTTTCGGAGGTGGTATCTATCTCTACGAAAGTAGATTGCCCAGTCTTCCTTCTGAGAAGTGGCTAGTGGGTTTGAACCACCAGCCTTCTGGTTAGCAGTCAAATGCTTTAGGCACTATGCCACCAGAGCTCCTATATATATGTGAAAACATTTGCCAATTCAACGATTTTTACATGTACAATTCAGTGACATTGATTACATTCATCATGTTGTGCAGCCATCACCACAATCCTTTTCCAAATTATTCCATTAACATAACTTAGTGTTCTCTAAGCAACTACTCTCCCTTTTTCCCTCCCCCTCACCACTGCTGTTGTTTTGCTGTTGTTGGGTGCCCTTGAGTCAATTCTGAGCCATTATGACCCCATGTGAAAAAGTAGAACTGTTCCATAGGGTTTTCTTCGCTGTAATCTTTATGCAAGCAGATTGTGAGATCTTTGCCAGGTTGGAGCTACTGGTTGAGTTCCAACTGTCAACCTTTTGGTTAGCAGACAAGTGCTTAATAGGTGTACCACCAGGTTTCCTTCTCACTTCTGGTAACCACTAATAAGCTTTAGTCTCTAAACGTTTGCCAATTTCATGTAAGTGGGATCATACAGTATATATTTTTTTTTGTCTGTCTTGTTTCACTGAGCATAATATCTTCAAGTTTCTTCCATATTGTACCATGATTCAGAATTTCATTTTTCTTTATGGCTGAGTAACATTCCATTGTTTGTATATACCACATTTTGTTTATCTATTCATCTACTGATGGATATTTAGGTTGTTTCTACCTTTTGGCTATTATGAATAGCAATGCAATGAACACTGGTGTACAGGTTTCTGTTTTTCTTCTGGCTTCCAGTTCTTCTGGGTATGTACCTAGGATTGGGATTGCTGGTCAAATGGTAATTCTGTGTTTATCTTTTTGAGGAATTGCTAGACTGTTCTTCATAGAAATTTGCATCCTCAACAGCAATGGATAAGAATTTTAATTTCTCCAGATCATCACCAACACCTGTTTTTTCTCTCTTAATTTTTGCAAAAAATTCTTAGCCATTCTAATGGGGGTAAAGTGGTAGCTCATTGTGAGTTTGCTTTGCATCTCCCCAAGTGCAGTCACCACCAGCCTGTTAGTGGAAGCTTGCATGTTAGCATGATGCTGAATAGGTCTCAGTGGAGCTTCCAGACTAAGGCTAAAGCCTGGTGATCTACTTCTGAAAATCAGCCAGTGAAAACTCTATGAATCACAACAATGTGACCCCATTGTGTATGAGTCAGGGGCCAACTGGAAGACAGCTAACAACAACATTGAGCACAGCTAACAACTAATAACATTGAGCACATTTTCAAGTGCTTCTTGTTCATTTGTGTAGTCTCTTTGGTGAACTGTCTATTCAATTCCTTTGCCCATTTTTTTTGCGTGGATTGTTTGTCTCTTTGTAGTTAAGTTGTAGAATTCTTTACCTATTCTAGATATTAAACTCTTGTCATATGGTACCCCCAATTTTTCTCTCAATCTGTAGGGTGTCTTTTACACTTTGTTGATAAAGTCCTTCGATGTGCAAAATTTTTTAATTTTGATGAATCCAATATATCTACTCTTCTGCTGTTTGTGCATTTGGTGTGCATGTAAAGCATTTTGAACTCATAGCTGATGTGGAATTATTATAAATTGTGCTGTGCCTTTCCCCCCAACAATTCTGAGGTCTTGGCCCCTGTGTCAGTGGATGTGATCTTTTTAGGAAATAGGATTTTCTTTTGTTATGTTAATAAAGTCATACCTGAGTGGGAGAGATCATAAACCTAATCACTTCTGTGCTATATAAAGCAGAATAGACACAGAGACACACATGGGAGAGAGACAGACACCAAGGAAATTCAAGGATTGCCAGCAGCTACACGATGTTAAAATAGGCAAAGAAAGACCTCTTTCTAGAGCTACATCCTGAATTTGGACTTTGAACCTCCAAAACTATAAAAAAAAGAAACTTTTGTTCTTTAAAGCTACCCATTTGTGGTATTTTTTGTTACAACAGCACTATGTTACTAAGGCACGAGTTGTAACTGATTCCTTTGTTCTCTGAGTTTCTTCCCTTTTTCCTCCTCTTTTTTTTTTTTTTTTTTTCCCATTCTTACTTTCATAGAATTCATATGTCTTGGCCTATCCCCAAGGATTCTGATTTAGTAGGTCTGGGGTGGGACACAAGCATGTGTATTTCAGAGTTGAGAGCTGCTGGTCTATTCTATTACAGGGACTTTTCTGGGCCAGGGAATACAAGCATAGATGACACAGCTCTATCTGTGAGGAGTTCATCCCTGGGGAGAAAGACTTCGGTCTCTAAATTGAGTAGTTGACTCTCTGTAAAGGCTTGTGGTGAAATTATCCCGTTTTATATATAGTACCTTGTGATACTGTTCAGTTTGAACTATTTTAATAAAGTGGTTTATTGCTTTAAAATTATAGCTTTCACATCCCCAATCCCTTGCTTGAACCTTGAGGTTGAGTCAGAGGTAATGATGGCAGCCTATATAGCGTATAGATTCATTCTTTGAAGATAAATACATTTTTTTTTGTATAGGTATTTCCATTTCCAAACTGGTAAAATGAGGAAAAATTCCTCATACTTGTCAGTAATTATAAATATATAAGTATATATTTTTATCCTCTGGATATACCTTGAAGTAACTACTTGCAGAGGATAGAGGAATCTTGTCTTTTTAAAATACCTGTTGAAGCCACGAATTGACTACCATTCTCACACATAAAACAAAGGATGCTTCCAGATCTATTCCCTGATGCAGTGATGACAGCCCCTGACTCCCAAGTGATGTAATTGTATACGGCAGGGCAGGAGGCTAAGATCCATTTAATAAAAATGCAGATGAGAAGTTTGGAGCTATTTTCTTGCCAAAGAGGTAATTATAGAATTGGGCATAAATGCTGAGAGCCACTTGGGAAGCCAAAGAACAAAAGTGAAAGATGATGACAGTTTGGCAAGGCAGAGGAGAAAGAAGCTTTGATGTAAAAGATGATGACAGTTTGGCAAGGCAGAGGAGGACTAGGATTCCATTTCATATGCAGGGCTGACAGATTAAACTTCAGCAACTGGGAATGGTCTAGTGAGGAGCAATGATAAAAGCCTAAGCTCTTGAACCTCATACTTACAACAAATTCTTTTACTGTCTGTTTCTTAATGCTTGCAACTCTTTTTGACTTTGCTGCTAAATGCAAATCTATTCCCACCCTGTGTCATGGGTTCCTCTTGTAATGTAAACACTGCAGTAGAGGTTTTCAGTCTTTTCCACCTCACATCAAGTTTTTGTATGTTCTTCACTTCCTTGCATGAAACATGGTAGGACATATCTCCTGTGTTTTCTGGGTACTGAGAAGGGAAAAAGACATTGATAATAAGGAAGAAACACAAATGAGAAGATCAAATGGAAGATACAAGATATGCAGTCTTTGGTGCTAAGTGAAACAACATACGTGTGTGTATCAGTAACTCTGGTAGTTAAGGTTGTGTGTCAACTTGTCTGGGCCATGACTTTGAGTAGTTTAGCAGCTGGCTGCAGTTATTCCCTGTGATGAGACTGGATGTGGGTTAATCAACTCCATGGTGGAATCTTCTGTGAGCAGCTAAGTAGTTGCCTTCAGAGTGTGATCTGCTTCCAGTATGTATGAGGAAGCTTTAAGCAAGGTCTCAAGCTTTTTGGTATATCCGGATCCTACATTTGGTCAAGTCTTCATCCACAGTTCTTGGACTCAAACTGGTGGCCTGCCATGTTGCCTGCCAATCTTGGAATTGTTCCTGGACTTGAGCCAGTGGCCTGCCATGTTGCCTACCAATCTTGGGATTGTGCCATTTTACCTATGACCTTGGTTTTCTCAGCGTTAGCAGCCAGCAGCTGAGTTAGGAGATACTTCTAGCTCCAGTGGGCCTAAAATAAGAAGCAGAGCTGAAGCCCAAAGTTGAGGGGCCTTCACCCAGCCCCTAGAGCCAGCACTCTGAATTTGCCTTCTGGTCTCCTAAACTGTAAGAGAATAAATTCCTGTTCGTTGAGCCAGCCACTTTTGGTATTTACTATTGTCGCAATAATGCTGAAATACTTACCACCCCCACATTCATTAGTTTAAAACATTCAAGTGTTAATTCTAATGTTAATGGATCTATGGATTGATTGCAAGTCAGGGTGTGATGCTGGAATCTAGGCTTCAGACTGCAGGTGAGGTTTGAGTCTGTTCCATATGTCTCTCATCCTCTTTGGAATAGCAGCTATCAATGCCATGAAAACTGGCAAAAGTGTAAGATGGTGAGTAGAAACTCATGATGGCCTTGACTCAGAAATGGCACATTGGCACCTCTGTCCACATGCCATGGGACAAAACAAGTCATATGGCCAGCCTCTAATGTCAAAGGGGCTAGGGAATATACTCTGCCCCCAGAGTATACTTTACCCCTATGTTCTGTTCTAACAGTTTGATGGTTTTAGTTGTTATATGTAGGTCATTTTAATGTGAATCCATTTTCATATGGTGTGAGGTAGTGGTCCAACTTCATTTTTCTGCATGTGGAGATCCAGTGTTCCAGCAAAATTTGTTGAAGAGACTATTCTTTCCCCATTGAATGTTCTTTCTTCTGTCTACTCACATATGCTGTTGAACTCCTCCAGTGAATTTATCATTTTAGTTTATTTTTAAGCTCCAGTGTATATGTGCTTGGTTCCTATTTATAATTTCTATATCTTTACTGATATTTTCATTTTGCTTATGAATCATTTTCCTGATTTTCTTTAGTACTTTGTGTTTCTCATTTGTTCTTTGAACATATTTAATGCAATTGTTCTAAAGTCTTTGTCTAGTAATCTTATTATCTAGGTTTCCACAGTCATGGTGTTGCTTTATTTTGAAATTTTCATTGGGCCATCCTTTACTGTTTCTTTGTATGCCTTGCTATATATATATATATATATATATATATATATAGGAGAGGGAGAGGGAGAGAGAGCATTGTAACACTGGAGGGATGGTAAGAAGTGGCAACAGCAGAGGCAGAAGAACCAAGAGACCAGCACGAGACAGCTTCCTGGCCCACAGAATGAGAAAGCTGAGTGCCTTTGGGCTTTGCTAACGGAGTGGGATGTCTCTGGGCACTTGGTGGAGCTAGGTTTGCTAACCCACAGAGCTAGAGTAGAGTGCCTTCAGGCCAAGGCTTACTGGCATAGTGAGTGTCTCTGGGTACTTATTGGTAGAGCTAAACAGCTTTTTAACCCTTGCCCAAGGCAGAAGCCAGGCTGAGGGGTGAGGGCCAGGGAGAGAACTGCTTGCAGTCACAGCTGAGAAGAGGTTGTCCTAATAAAAGACCTGTATCCTGATTATTCCTGAACCTGAATTTTAACCTATCACTTCCTTAATAAACCCCATAATTATGAGTATTATCTGTTAGTTCTGTGTGATCATTGTAATGAATTATTGAGCCCAGGAGGCAAGTAGAGAGTGTCGTGGGAGGGACAACTGATGGCAGAGTTGGAAAATGGTTGGCAAGAGGAGGCAAATCTGACTTCTACCTCCTAGGAATCAGCCTTAAGCTGTTGATGCTGGTAATGATCCTTCTCTCCGATGGTTAAGTTACACAAGGAGGTCTGATGCCTCCTCTGCCATGCCGTTTTTACAGGCCCTTTTATTATGAGATATGGAGACCCACTCATGTTTTTTTCAAATAATGAGCTTAATTGCAAGGATGACAATAGATCTCATGTGGCCAAAGATTACACACTAGCCAGACTTCCACAAGCTTGAAACAGTTTGGGAAGTGCAAGAAAACAACCTACAGATAAATATCTCATTTCCCAATAGAAAAATGGGCAAAGGAGAAAAATTGTCAATTAATAAGAAATTAAGCCTGAAGAACAAACAAAAATACGAAGAGATGTGCAATTCGTTGGTAATCAGAAGAATACAAATAAAACAAGAAGATATCATTATACTCCCATCTGAAATGCCAGTAATTAGAAAAGTAAACACTTTTGTCTAGGTTCCCCAGAAAACAGAACCTGTACTTCTATGCCTGTACTTTATTAGGGAGTATACTTCACAGGTATAAGGGGTGAGGGAAAGAAGAATGAAACAAGATAGAAGGAAGCACAAGTACAAGGGTGTGTTAGTGAGTTGGCCACTGCTTAGTGTCAAAAGAACTGATTTGTGAAATCTTGGCATTGATCTGGGAGGCTGTAAGAACTATTCCATCTCAGAGATAGAGTTTTTGTGTGTATGTGGAATGCATAGTCCTGGCTCCTATTGGTCAGAGTTTCACCCAAAGGCTGTTACCTTCCCTATATTTCTGAGTTGTTTGTGTGTGGGCACCCAGTGGCCTCTCATGCCTCAGTGTCAACAGGGAAGCCCTGGGGTAAAGGCAGGTACGGGCATGAAGTGAGGTGCTAGTGTGAATCTGGTTGCTTTGTTTTCTGGGAGAATCAAGTAGCCAAGGGCCTTGGAGATAGCTAAGGCTAGGGGTTGCTATGAGTCGGGGCCAACTCGATGGCATGTAACAACAACAGAGACACATAAGATATGTCTGATACAGTGGATAATACTAACTGTTGACAGGGATAGGAGGGGGTTTGATATAGGAACTTTTGAGTACTCCTGATAAGGTATAAATTAGTACAGCCATTCTAGAAAAAATCTAGGAGAATTGAGTAAAATTAAATATTTATTTCCCATAACACTAAGACCCCATTCTTAGTAATTCTTACACAGGTTGATACAGGGCATGTAAAAGGACATTCATCACACTGTTATTTGTGCTGCTGAGTAGGTAGAGGCAACCCAACCCACTGCTGTCGCGTCAGGTCTGACTCATAGTGACCCCTCCTTGGGTTTCTGAGGCAATATCACTACAGAAGTAGATTGCCCAACCTTCCTTCCGGGGAGTGGCCGGTGGGTTTGAACCACCAGCCTTCTGGTTAGCAGTCAGATGTCTAAGGCACTATGTCACCAGAGCTCCTGCAGGCGATCCAGATGTACATTAATAGGATATTAGGTATGTAAAATGTAGAGGATGCATACTATGGAATACGATGTAGTAACAAGAAGCAATAGGAGCTCAGGTAGCATAGTGCCTAAGGCACTTGACTGCTAACCAGAAGGCTGGCGGTTCAAACCCACCAGCCACTCCTTGGAAGGAAGGTTGGGCAATCCTACTTCCGTAGTGATACTGCCTCGGAAACCCAAGGAGGGGTAGCTATGAGTCGGGGCCGACTCGACAGCAAACAACAACAACAAGAAGCAATAAACTAAATGTACAGCAACATAGACAGCCCTCAAAAAGTGATGAGAAAAAAAACTGAAGATATGTGACACAAAAACATTTGTCATAAAAGAACACATACATAAACAAAACTATTTTACAATGATACAACCATACCTAAGGACAATTAGTACATTAGAATGGATACTTATGAAAGGGGAGAAATGGGAATGGGATTGGGGAAGAAGAAACAAAACTATAATTGTGGTAAGTGCTATGAAAGAAAATAACAGGTACTCAAGAGAATGAGACAAACTCCATTTTGGAAAGTGTGAGAAGACTTCTTTAGGAAGTGCTAGTTAAGTTGAGACCCAAAGAATAAGGACCATGGAAAATCTTTTTGAGCAATGTGGTAAGACTATCCACTAAATCTGACCTAACATCATAATTATTCTTTGAAATCATAGACAAACAGGAAGTGATATGAGGAATGGAAGAGATGAGTGTGGTGAGCATTGTGTCTGACTCTCCTCCATTCCACCCCAAATGCTTAATTTAGGCCAGTCATGGTAACGTCTTATGACTATTATTGTGAGTGGTTCAGGAATGCATATGTAAACCAAATTCTGGTCTTTGAGACCTGAATAGGGGATTTAGTGAAATGTTTCCTTATTGCAAGGAAAAAGCCACAAGAAAACACATTTTCTTTCCTCCATATGTGGAAGTGTCTAGGTGTGATGACTAGCATTGCATCAGGCATATTAGCATTGCATCAACCTGTTTGACTGAGCAAACACGAATATACAAGAGGAGAGAGATAAAAGAACCTTGGTACTTTCCTTGGAATCAAGCATGAAAATCAATCAGCCTTATAGCCCACTTTACCACTGGCCCTTCGATCATGTGAGGTAATAAATATCCTCATTGAATCAGTTTGAGTTGTGCTTTCAGTGGAACTAATAGCATCCTATACAATAAAAATAAGCATAGCCTATATA
>NW_006921858.1:2050784-2061276 GCF_000298275.1 Orycteropus afer afer | reverse complement strand
TATATATATATATATATATATATACATGCACACATAACCTGTATCTTCTCTCTAGAGATGATATTCCTTCTATCGTGATTATGTGGATGCAGGAATGTAGCCCATGTCCATACCAAACTGCTCTGAGTCTCAAATCAAACACACAAGCTGACTATGAAAAAGTAAAGCTAGACCATGTAGGTACTATTTAATTGACTATGTCATATTGTAGATCCAGAAAGAATGAATATAGGCAATCTGCTTTTACCCATTTTTGATCATTGTGATCTGTTTCAAATGCAGGTTTGAGTACTTTGCAAACACAGACTCTGTCTTCTTCAGCTTTATTTTCTTAGAAACTTTGTCTGTAGTCTGCTACCCATCTGTCAAATTGTCATACTGTGGTGGCTTGCATGTTGCTGTGTTACTGGAAGATATGTCATTGGTATTTCAAATACCAGGAAAGTCATCCATGGTGGACAGTTTTTCACCAGAACTTCCAGGAAGAAAGACTTAACAATCTACTTCTGAAAATTAGCTAATGCTCTGGATCACAATAAAACATTGTCTGATTTACTTGCTTTGGACATATCATCAGAAGGACCAGTCACTGGAGAAAAACATTGTGTTTGGTGAAGTGGCTGGCAATGGTGAGGAAGAGTCTCAATGAGATACCCACTGCTATCAAGTCGTATCCTACTCATGACGACCTCTCCTTAGGTTTCTGAGGAGGTATCACTACGGAAGTAGATTGCCCAACCTTCCTTCCGAGGAGTGGCTGGTGGGCTTGAACTGCCAGCCTTCTGGTTAGCAGTTAAATGCCTTAGGCACTATGCTACCAGAGCTCACCTCAATGAGATAGATTGCCATAATAGTTGCAACAATGGACTTGAACTTTTCACTGATCATGAGAATGATACAAGATGGGGCAATGTTTCAGTCTGTTGTACATTAGATCATCATGAGTTGGAGTCAGCTTGTTAGCATCTATCTATCTATTTAAATGTCTATCTTGAATGTAGTAGGTGCTCAACAAATGCTTGGTGAATTTAATAAGTGATTTGAAAATGTTTTTGCAATCAAATTTTGTCTATATGTGTGTGACTACTAAGTGGTAGTATTAAGGAAAAGAGTCCTGGACTTCTTCCTGACCCTTAGGCATGTCATTGATCAATTCCAACTCATAGCGACCTACATAACAGAGTAGAACTGCCTCATAGTGTTTCCTAGGTTGTCATCTTTTTGGGAGCATAACACCACGTCTTTTTTTCAGCATAATTGCTGGGTGAGTTTGAACTTCTGACCTTTGGGTTAACAGCCAAGTGCTTGATCACAAAGCCACCAGGAATATGTAAGAATGTAAGAACACAAAATCTAACTTTAAATCAAAAGAGTTAGATTTAATGTCCCAGATCATAGTCTGAAGCACAGAGACCTGGATGGGGTAAAAACCCCACCAAATCCACTGCCATTGAGTTGATTCTGATTCATAGCAACCCCATAGGGTTTTCAAGGATGTAAATCTTTATGGTAGTTGACTGCCTCATCTAACTCCACCAGTGGAGTGGTGTGTGGCTTCAAACTGCCGACCTTTGGTTAGTAGCCCAATTAACCCTAGCACCACGAGATGTTCTTGGATGGGGTCAAGGTGATACAGACTGCAGGAAATTAGCTCAGAAATATAGGAGATCAGAAGGAGATTTGTTAGCTACTAAGAAACCCAAGGAGGGGTTGCTATGAGTTGGGGCCGACTCAATGGCACATAACAAGGTCTGTCAGGAATATTGAAGACCAAAATTATGCTGATGTTGCCAAGTACCATCCAAAATTTAGATCAGGGTCATCAAATCTTTTCTGTAAAAGCACCAGGTAGTAATAATTTAGGCTTTGTGGGGCAGATAGTCTCTATTACAACTACTCAACTCTGCAGTTGTAGCACAAATGTTAAGTATAGACAAATGGGCATGGCTCTCTTCCAATAACTCATTATTTAAAAAAACAGGCAACTAGATTTGGCTTGCATTGTATAGTTTGTTGACTTAGATTGACAGGCAACATCAGGAAAGGGCTAAATGTCTGTGGGTGAACAGATGGGCAGGACATGAAGGAATTTACCTATAAGCTTGAAAAACCAAAAACCAAACTCACTGTCATCAAGTCGGATCCAACTCATAGAGACCCCTCCTTGGGTTTCCGAGGCAGTATCACTACGGAAATAGATGGCCCAACCTTCCTTCTGAAGAGTGGCTAATGGCTTTGAACCACCAGCCTTCTGGTTAGCAGTCAAATGCCTTAGGCCCTACACTACCAGAACTCCTCCTATAAGCATTGGTTGGGTAAAATATTTCACAGTGTTTTAGTCCCAGACTGAGAACTAAAACCCAGGAATCCTGTCTTTTCATCCAGTGTTCCTTTTAATAATCCTTTTCTAAACATATGCTTTCCTTCTTTTTGGTGCATTTCTTGCTCTACTGTGAGTATTCTAGACAAAAGAATTTTTATATTTAATTTGTTATATCTTCATGCCTGCTATGAACCAAACATTTAAAAAGCAATTATAAATGTGATGTCTTCCTATTTTAGGAAATTCACAGTTATGATGAATATTAAATCATAATCATCTCATTTGCTTCCCTTTAAATTAATTTCAAGGTTGCCTACATCTTCCACTCTTAAAGGTCATGAATGCTAAGATTTAATGTATCTGAATTGTTCAAGAACTAGCACACCACCACAATGGCCAAGCATTCTTGCCAGAGTTCACTCTTGGTCTCCATCTTTAAGTTTCACCTTCCCATACCCAGATCTGAGGTAGTTAAGATTACTTATCAACTTGGCTGGGGCTAGTTTTGAGTGGATGGGCAGCTGGTGGTAGTTATTCCCCATGATGAGACTGGCAATTAACTCCATGGTGGAATCTGCCATGAGCAGCTGAGTAGCTGCTTTAGGGATGTGGTCTGCTTCCCGTACATAAGGAGGAGATTTGGGAATGGTCTCTAGCTTTTGGCACACTTGAACCCTGCATGTACCCGAGTCTTGATTCAGTAGCCTTTCATGCTCTGCTGATCTTGGGACTTTCAATGGACTTGAATTAATGGCCTTCTGTGTGGTTTGGTAACATTGGGACTGTGCCTTTTTTGCTTGTCAACCTTGGGTTTGTCAGCCTCAGCAGCCATTAGCTGCCTGAGTGAAGAAAGCCTCCAGCTTCAGTGGGCCAGAAACAGGAGGCAGAGCTGAAGCCCAAGATTGAGGGGCTTTCCCACAGTCCCTAGAGCCTGGTACTTTGAACTCAGACTTAAAGCCTCCAAAACTATAAGAGAATAAACTCTCGTTTGTTCAAGCTATCCTATTTGTGCTATATTCCTGTCAGAGCTGCACTGTTGTTGTTGTTGTTGTTTGCCATCAAGTCGGACCAACTCATAGCGACCCCTCCTTGTGTTTCTGAGGCGGTATCACTATGGAAGTAGATTGCCCAACCTTCCTTCTGAGGAGTGGCTGGTGGATCTGCACTAGGTAACTAAAACACCATCATTAAGGTCCCTCTTTCCTCTTTGATGCCAGAGCTCATGCCTAATGTCTTCATTTACAAAGTCTCTCTGTTCTTAGTTCACTTGTTATGGATTGAATTGTGTCCCCTTAAAATATGTGTTGAATTCCTGGTCCTTGTCCCTGTGGATGTGATCCTGTTTGGAAATAGGATTTTCTCTTTTTATGTTAATGAGATTATACCAGTCTAGGATGGTTCCTAAACATGATCACTTCTGAGTAATTAAAATAGAATAGACACAAAGACACACACAGGGGAAGATAGATACCATCTTCTTCTGCAAGGCAAGGAATGTCCAGGAACCAAAGAACATCTGGGGCTACAGACCAGGAAATAATTGACAGGGCTGAAACCCTGATGTGGACTTCTAGCATCCAGAACTGTGAGGAAATAAATTTCTATTCCTTAAAGATGACTACTTGGTCAATCATGTCAGGAAGTAGCATATAATCAAGAACTGATGGTGTTGAAAGAAGTTCAAGCTGCACTGAAGGCACTGGCAAAAAGCAAGTCTCCATGAATTGATGGAAAACCAATTGAGAAGTGGCAACAATTGGATGCAATACTAGAAGCACTCATCTATGCCAAGATATTTGCAAGATAGCTACTTGGCCAAATGAGTGGAAAAGCTTCATATTTGTGCCCATTCCAAAGAAAGGTGATCCAACAGAATCCATAAATTATTCAACAATATCATTAATATCACACACAAGTAACATTTTGCTGAAGATAATTTAAGAAATGGTTGCAACAGTATATTGATAGGGAACTTCCAGAAATGCAAGCTGAATTCAGAAGAGGACATAGAACATGGGATATCATTGCTGAGGTCAGATGGATCTTGGCTGAAAACAAAGAATACCAGAAAGATGTTTGCCTGTGTTTTACTGACTATACACTGTGTGGATCATAACAAACTATGAATAATATTGCAAAGAATGGGAATTTCAGAACACTTAATTGTTCTCATATGGAACATATACAGAGACCAAGAGACAGTTGTTTGAACAGAACAAGGGAATACGTTGTGGTTTAAAATCAAGAAAAGTATATGCCAGGGTTTTATCCTTTCACCACACTTATTCAATCTGTATACTGGGAAAACAACCTGAGAAACAGACTTATAAGAATAAGAAAATAACGGCAGAATTAGAGGAAGATTCATTAACAACCTGTGATATACTTGCTGAAAGTAAAAAAGACTTGAAGTACGTATCAATGAAGATCAAAGACAACAGCCTTCAGTATAGATTACATCTTAACATAAAGAAACCAAAAATTATCACAACTGGACCAATTAGCAATATGATAAATAGAGAAAATATTGAAGTTGCCAGGGATTTCCTTTTACTTGGATCCACAATAAACACGCAAGGAAGCTGCAGTCAAGATCACACAATGTATTGCACTGGGGAAATCTGCTACAATCAACTTCTTGAATGTGTGAAAAAGCAAAGATGTCACTTTGAGGACTTAGGTGTGCCTGTCCCAAGCCATGGTATTTTCAATAGCATGATATGCATACAAAGGATGGACAATGAATAAGGAAAACTGAAGAAGAATTGATGCATTTGAATTATGATGCTGGTGAAGAATGTTGAATATACATTCTGCCAGAAGAAGGAATCGACCTGTCTTGGAAAAAGTACTGCTAAAATGTTCATTAGAAGCAGAGATGGTGAGACTTGTCTTAGGTATTTTGGACATGTTATTAAGAAGGACCAGTCCCTGGAGAAGGACATTATGCTTGGTAAATAGAGGGTCAGTGAAAAAGACCTTCAACGAGATGGATTGAAACAGTGACTGAAACAATAAATTCAAACATAGGAACGATTTTGAGGATGGCACAGGACCAGGCAGTGTTTCATTCTGTTGTACGTAGGGTTATTATGAGTCAGAGCCAACTGGATGGCACTTAACAATAATAACAACAACATATATGGCATTTATGTTAATCAGCGCTAGGTAATTAAGACACCATATTCCTGGTTGCAGAATTCCTCCATATATCCTTATATCACAGGTTTTCCTGATAGTCCCACCTGCCTACCCCAAAATGGCTTCAGAATGTCTTTTCACCTGAGTAAAACACAGGTGAATATGAATAAAAGGGTAAAAAGAGCTATCATGGGTCATTAGTTGAATGATCACTATTTCATACTTCCTTTTTAAATCATGCTTCAGGTAATTTGCTCTGTCTTAATTACCTGTAGTTATGGGCACGCCTATCAAGCCCTTCTTGGTTAGGGCAGGTAAGAGAAAGCCAGAGAGATGGAAGTTCACTGGCTGTGGCTGCACCTTCCATTCAGAGCAGATGGCCCTGGAGAGATACCTCCTTACCATGCGGGACTATGAGTCAAAAGGCACATTCTACCCTTGTTACAATACTATTCGCTAGGTTTGGAACACAGTCTAAGAAAGTCAGTTTGACTTGAATCTCAAAGGAGAATAAGTGGATAAAAACCTGGAAGAACCTATTGCCTGGACTTCTAAGAGTAATTTGTAACCAGTTAATAGTGTGTACTTTTACAGATGTAGTATTTTGGAGGACATGTCAATTTTCTTAATTTTATTATTGCCTCTCTATCATTATATCAAAGGTTCTTAAAGTAGGACTTCCTTCCATTCTTAGTTGTAAAGCAATGGCAAAACTCATATATAATTGGACTTTTTAAAAAATTACTCTGTGATGGATATTTTATTATGATCTTAAAAGCATGGCCTTACCTAGGTCCCTGATCTTTTTTTCTTTCTTTTCTTTTTTCTTTTTTTTTTTAATTTCCAACACTAGTAAATCTAACATGGGGATATTTATCACCTACCATGTTAGCAGGGGCAATGGTGGTTCAGTGTGAGAATTCTCATCTTCCATTCAGAAGACCCAGATTGGAATCCTGGTCAATACACCTTATATGCAGCCATGTTGTTCAATGTGCCACATGTCAGTGTAGGCTTGTGTTTTGCTATGATGATGAACAGGTTTCAGTGTAGCTTTTAGAATAAAATGGACTAGGAAGAAAAGAACTTGGTGATCTACTTCCAAAGATCTGTCAATGAAAACTCTATTGATCACAATGGTCCAGTCCATCAAAGATACCGAGGATGGCACAGTTCCTTGGATGGCAAGGAACAGCAACAACAACAACAGCCATCTTAGTATTCTTAGTTCTGAATTCCATGGAGTCAAACTGCTTCCAGCTGTACAATTTGGCATAATGTTAAGAAAATAAGGTGTCCTGTTTGGATAACAAGAATTCTTTCTGGAGAAAACCACGGTGAAGGCTTGATATTCTGTCAATGGTATTTAGTAAAATCAAAAAGCCCTACAATAGGTGGGAAAGTCCAAACCATACCTCACAGCAGACAGATTCCAAGTCATTGGGTGGGTGTCAGGGAGACTCTGCTGGTGGTCTGCTTGTTCTCTGAGGAGACTCTCATGTCTTTTCCAGGGCAGAGGTATAAACTACTCTGAAAATTACAGGAAGGATACATACAAGTTCCTAAGTGACCATCAAATATTAAAATCATATTTAGAGCTTAAATATGCATATGGTTTTGTTTCTTCTTCTACATATTTTCAAGTCCTTCTCAAGGTGGCACTACAAGCATGTTTATAATTTTTGTAAGTGAAATTTCACTTTTTTTTTAGGAATATTTTTTAAGCTTTAAGGCTTAAAACATATTCTTTGTAGGGTTGAAGTGAGCTCCGTTCTGATACCAGCACAACTGCTCTTGACTCCCTTCATTCTCCACTTTTTTCACCATCCAATTCCTTCTGGATATTCTTTACTAAGCATAAACTCACACCAAGGGTGCTCAGCTAGAGTCCCACCAAGGATACCAAGAACTCCAGATATTTTCTTATTTCCTTCCTTCTCCCTCATCAAAATGGACAGTCCTGAATTTTGTTTCTTCTTTATTGGGACTAACCTGAGTTGTTTCCCCATTTTGCATAATGTATTTTATTTACCTAAGGGGAGTGGCTGGTAGTGCATCGTAGGGGAGATGTTGTTGGAAAGGGATGGTCAAATTGCATCTCCTAGGTGCTAACTTATTTCATTTTTGTAGAGTAGTCTTACTCCTTGTTAAAACTAATTAGCCTTGCAAAGTTGGAAAATAGAATAAATTCACCAAGTTTACTAAATTGTAAGCTCCTCGAGGAAAGAAACAATTGCATCTATTTTCAGTGTCTAGCAAGGCATTGTGCCTTTGATGGACACTTAATAAAGATAATTTTTTAATAGAATGACTATCATTATCTGTAGATTGTTATGCTCAATCAATGTGTAACATTTAGAAGCATTTAACAAGTCATTTGTTCATGCACTGTCTGTTTACAGTGTATTTGGAGAATAATAACTGGGATTTCATTTAGAAATGTTAACATCTGTGTGTAATCTGCCTTTGTGAGCTCAAACTTCCCATGGCTATTTACAGTTCTACATTGGAGTCACTCACTCAATGGCCAAATTTAAGGGCACTTTGATGGTTGATTTGGGCCCTTATGGGTGTAGTGACAGTTTGTATGTGTGTGTTTGTGTGTATGTGTATGTGATTAAAGTTCTATTTTAATTTATGTGAATTCAACAGCTCTATTCCTTTGCAAAAATATAAAACTATTTTTTTTTTTCTCTTGAAGTTTCCTGAATTTAAAAAGTGTTGTTGTTTTTAGCTGCTATTGAGTTGGCCTCTGACTCATTCACAACGGAATAAAACACTGCTTGGTCCTTCACCATCCCCATGATTGTTTGTAGATCTAACTGCTGTGTTCCATAGGGTTTTCAGTGGCTGATTTTCAAAAGTAGATCATAAGGCATTTCTTCCTAGTCTGACTTAGTCTGGAAGTATCACCGAAACTTACTCAGAATCATAGCAACCCACAAGCCTCCACTGACAGACAGGTTGTGGCTGTGCATGAGGTACATTGGTCTGCATTTGAACTGAGTCTCCTGCATGGAAGGTAGAATTCTCACACTGAAATACCAGTGTCCTCATACTTAAAAAGTAAGCACAGAAATAAACAAAACAGTGCAAAGAGACTAAATAAAGCCTGGATTCACACAGTAAAAAAAAAAGAAACCGAATCCACTGCCATCAAGTTGATTCCAACTCAGTGACCCTCATTGGGTTTCCCAAGGTGGTAAATCTGTATGGAAGTAGATTGCTCCATCTTCCTTCTGTGGAACTTCTGGTTACCAGTCAAATGCCTTAGGCATTGTGCCACCAGAGATCCTTATATTCATGCATGTGTTATTGTTGTTAGGTGCCATGGAGTCATCTCCAACTTATGGTGACCCTATGTATAACAGAATGAAACACTGTCCAGTTCTCCACCAGCCTAACAATCCTTGCTATACCTGAGCCCATCATTGCAGCTACTGTGTCAATCCATCTCAAGTCTTCCATCCATCAAGTCTTCCCCTTTTTTGCTGACCCTCCATTTTACCAAGCATGATACCCTTCTCCAGGGGATGGTTCCTTCTGACAACATGATCAAAGTAGGTGAGACAAAATCTGGCCATTCTCTCTTCCAAGGAGCATTCTGGCTGCACTTCTTCCAGGAGAGATCTGTTAGTTTTTCTGGCAGTCCATGATACTTTCAGTATTCTTCACCAACACCACAACTAAAACATCAAGTCTTCTTGGGTCTTCCTTATTCATTGTCCAGCTTTCACATGCATATAAGGCAATTGAAAATACCATGGCTTTGAGTTAGGCACAACTTAGTCTTTCAAGAAACATCTTCTCTCTTCAGCACTTTAAAGAGGTCTTTCACCAAGTACAATACATCATCATCTGATTTCTTGACTGCTACTTCCACGACTGCTGATGGTAGAACCAACTAATATGAAATCTTTGACAATTTCAATCTTTTTTCCATGTATCGTGATGCTGCTTATTGGTTCAGTTGTAAGAATTTTAGTTTTTCTTTATATTGAGATGTAATCCATACTGCAGACTGTAGTCTTTAATCTTCATCAGTAAGTGCTTCAAGTCATCTTCACTTGAAAGTGAAGCAAGCAAAGTTGTGTTGTCTGCATATTGCAGGTTGTTAATGGACTGTTTTTGACCATTTTGAATCAGACAACCATATTATCTACTATGCCAAGAATGACTAGTTCCTTGAAACAAAAAATGTTTCAAGATCTGTTCACACACATTAATGTGTTTATGTAAAACAATGATAAACATTTTTTATAAGGAAGCATATTAAAATCATATATTTCAAGTTTCTATATTAGGTAGAAAGATGAATTAAATGATGACTGAAGCATTTTCTCATTCCAATGTTCCATACTTAATACATCTATTTGATAAGTGGCTACTTAGAATAATATACAAAATTAAAGTGTTCGTTAAACAGACAATTTTTCCCCATTTAACGGATTGCAGCCCTTTATCAAAGATCAGCTGATTATAGGCTGATAGATTTTTTCTGGGTTCTCAATTCTATTCCATTGGTCTATATGACTGTCATTGTACCAATACCAGACAGTTTTGACTACTGTGGCTGTATAGTAGGTTTTGATAAATGGGAATGTGAGACCTACTTGGTTCTTCTTCAATAGTGCTTTGCTTGTCTGAGATCTCTTTCCTTTCCATATAAAGTTAGTGATTGTTTTTTTCCATATCCTTAAAGAATGTTGATGGGATCTGGGATGGGATTGCATAATGTATGGATTTGCTTTGGGTGGTATTGACCTTTTCACCATGTTCAATCTTCCTATTCACAAGCACGGTATGTTCTTCCATTTATGTATATCTCTTATGGTTTCTTTAAGAAGTCTTTTGTAGTTTTCTTCATACAGATCTTTTGTATCCCTGGTAAAAATTATTCCCAAGTCTTTTATTTATTTTTTTTTTGGTAGCTATTGTAAATGACAGTGATTTCCTTATTTCCTTTTCAGCAGTCTCTTTGCTGGTGTGGAGGAATTCAACTGATTTTTGGATGTTGATCTTCTATCT